>NW_023045169.1:72170-189290 GCF_011762505.2 Arvicanthis niloticus | reverse complement strand
ACAGATTTTATTTCTGGTTCAGGACCCACATGATTGTCAAGCTGCCCAATCTGCTATATATAATCAGGGGGCCTAAGTCCACCCTGTGTATGAATGTTGGTTGGCAGTTCAGACTCTTGAAAGCCCTAAGGATCAGGTTAGTTGACTCTGTGGTCTTCTTGTGAGTTCCTACCCCCTTCTGTCCCCACAATCCTCCTCCTTTTCTTCAGTAAGAATCCTCAAACTCCATCCTCTGTTTGACTCAGCTGCTAGGACGAACATCTCCGAGGACAGCATGCTTTAGTCTAAAACATAACAGAGTATCATTAATAATGTTAGGGATGGGTTCTTACCCATGGGATGGGTCTCAAGTTGGGCCAGTTATTGGTTGGCCATTCCCTCAGTAGCTGTTCCCTTACTTGTGTCTATATTACTTCTAGACAGGATAAATTTGGGGTTGAAAGTTTTGTGGATGGGTTGGTGTCTCCATCACTTCAATGAGGGTTCATGTTTGGCTACAGGATGTGGCTTCTTATGGTTCCATATCCCCAATGTAATGACTCACAGCTAAGGTCACTCCCATTGATTCTTAGGTCCTTCCCTTATCCAAGGTCTCATTCTGGAGACACCTCCCCCTCCTCACCACTGTTGGTTATAGATTTCCTTTCAATTTCATGGCTACCTGGCCTTCTCTCCTGTCGTTCCTCATACCTGATTCTGAGTCACCCCTTCCCCTCACCATTCCCCCCTCCCAATTCTCTCTCTCCATTTGCCTTTTCTACCTATTGTACTCCCACTTCTAAGCAAGTGTCAAGCGTCTTCATTTTGGCCTTAATTATTGTTTAGCTTTTTTGGGTCTATGGAGTATAATATGGTATCTGTATTTTATGGCTGATATTCACTTATAAGTGAGTATGTACCATGCATGTCCTTTTCGGACTGGGTTACCTGACTCAGGATGATATTCTCAAGTTCCAGGCATTTGTCTAAAAAATGCACGATGTCCTGGTTTTTAATAGCTCTAATAATATTCCACTGTGTTGATGTACCCCATTTTTTAATCCATTCTTCAGTTGAGGGACATCTAGGTTGTTTCTGGTTTCTGAATTCTATGAATAAAATTGTTATGAGCACAGTTGAATAAGTGTCTCTGTGAGATGCTGGAGAATCATTTGGGCATATGCCCAGGAGTGGTATAGCTGGTCTTGGGTACAATTATTCGCAGGTTTCTGTGAAAGCACCAAATTGATTTCAAAGTGGTTATTATACAAGTTTTCACTACCATCAGCAATGGAGAAGTGTTCTCCTTCTCCACATTGTTGCTAGTAGTGTGTGTTATCTCTTGAATTTTTGATCTTAGGCATTCTGATGGGTATATGATGGAACCTCATAATTGTTTTGATTTGCATTTCCCTGATGGTTAAGCACTTTGGGCATTTTTAAAGTGCTTTCAGCAATTTGAGATTCCTCTGTTGAAAATTCTCTGTTTTAGTTCTGTACTCAGTTTTTAATGGGGTTATTTTGGTTGTTGGTGTTTGCCTCCTTGAGTTTGTTATTAGATTTGGATATTAGCCCTCTGTCAGATGTAGTGCTGGGGAAGATCCTTTACTAATTTGTGGGCTGCTGATTTGTCCTATTGACACCATCCCTTGCCTTACAACACTTTCCAATTTCATATGGTCCCATTTATCAACTGGTGATCTAAGAGTCTGAGCCATTGGTATTCTGTTTAGGAACTTGTCTGCTGAACTAATGGGTTCAAGGGTATTTCCTACTTTCTCTTAAATGAGATTTAGTACATCTGGTTTTATACTGAGGTCATTCATCCATGTGGACTTGAGCTTTGCTTAGGGTGATAAGAATTGATCTATTTTCATTCTTTTACATGTAGAAATCCACTTGGTCCAGGACCATTTGTAGAAGATGGTTTCATTTTTCTATTTTATGCCTTTGGCTTCTTTATCAAAATTCAAGTGTTCGTAGGTGTGTGGGTATATTCTGGGTCTTCTATTCTATCCCATTTATTGACCTGTCTGTCTCTGTATCAATACCATGCAGTATTTATTAGTATTGCTCTGTTGTAGAGCTTGATGTCAGGGATGATGATTCCTCCTGAAGTTCTTTCATTGTTCAGGATTGTTTTGCTAATCCTGGGATTTTGGGGTTGGGGGACTTTTAATGACTGTTTTGATTTCTTTAGGTATTATGGGAATGTTTAGATAGTTGATCTTAATTTTACTTTGCTAAGTGGTATCTAGAAAACCATCCATTTTGTTATGCTGTTCTATTTTTGTGGAGTACAGTCTTCTGAAATGAGAATTATTGATTCTCTGAATTTTCTTAACGTCAATTGTTATGTCTCCCTTCTTATTACTGATTTTGTTTATTTGAATACTATTTCT
Source organism: Arvicanthis niloticus (assembly GCF_011762505.2). Classification (NCBI taxonomy): domain Eukaryota; kingdom Metazoa; phylum Chordata; class Mammalia; order Rodentia; family Muridae; genus Arvicanthis; species Arvicanthis niloticus. The sequence continues at coordinate 186,909 of NW_023045169.1, read as the reverse complement.
CTGTCTCTTGGATAGTTTGGCTAAAGGTTTGTTTACCCTGTTGATTTCCTGAAAGAACCAGTTGATTTTATTTCTTTTTTCTATTGTTTCCTTTGTTTCTACCTGATTGATTTCAGCCCTGATTTTATTTCCTGCCTTCTACTCTTTGATGTGGTTTCTTCTCCTTCTTCTCCTTCTTCTCCTTCTCCTTCTTCTTCTTCTCCTTCTCTCCTCCTCCTTCTCCTCTCTTCTCCTTCTTCTTCTTCTTCTTCTTTTTCTTCTTTTTCTTCTTCTTCTTCCTCCTCCTCCTCCTCCTCTTTCTCTTCCTCTTCCTCCTCCTTATCCTCTTGCTCTTCTTTTTCTTCTCTTCTCTAGAGCTTCCAGGTGTACTTTTAATCTGCTAATATGAAAAATTTCCGGATTCTTTTTGAAGGCACTTAATGCTATAAACTTTCCTCTTAGCACTGCTTTCATTGTGTCCCATAAATTTAGGTAAATTATGGCAGTTATACTCATCTCCTGTCAGCAAAAGCTTCTTGGCAATACCAATAGTGTCTGGGTTTGATGTCTGTAGATGGGATAAATCTCTATGGGGACAGTCTCTGGATGGCATTTCCTTCAGTTTCTGCTCCATTCTTTGTCCCTTCCTTTCTTTTAGACAGGAGCAACTTTAGGTTAATATTTTTGAAATGAGCAGGTGGCCCTATCTCTCAACCAGGGATAACCTCTGGATATGGTTCTACAGATTCTCTCTTTCCTTTATTGGGTATTAGACTAATGTTATGCCTGTTGGGTGATGAAATTTTTCAATTAAAATCCATTTTAGGCATTACAAAACTTTGTTTTTTCCTCATCATGCCAACAGAATAAACATCTGCATTTGGAGTATTGGATAACTGAGTTTGGTTTACATACCAATGACCATTTTCCAGAATTAGTATATGAGTTATTCCTATGGCACCATAATCAGTGGAAAGACATGAGTTAGTCTGTGATTTAAAGAAATATATAATAAATATTTCAAAAGAAACCATGTCTTCTAAAGTAAAGCTGCCAGACTTACACTTCAAGTAAGTAGATTTATAAATGATGGAAAACTTGTAAGCATTATAAATTAATTATTCTCTTTTATGAGTTTCATGTACATATAAAATTATGTATTATCACCAATAGAAATATGTATTTTGTAGTTGTGTTTTTATGCCTCAAGGCACACCCATGTACATAGTGAGTACTCACAGGAGTCAGCTAATATGTTATTAATAAAAATCCAAATTGTAAAGAATACGCACATTTATTTTCTTACATATTTATTAAAATTTTATATACTGCTATGTATAAAACAGTTAATACAAAATTCAAAATTATTATATTCAGAACTCCTTTTATACATCTTTATTAAGCTTCATTTATACATATTGATGTTCATTTTCTTTAATGAAAATTGATTTTCATATAAATATATCTTATATAGTTTTTTATCCCTCTACTCTTCCCAGTTAATCACCCCTCCTCCTCTGCCATCCAGATCACCCCTTTCTGTGGTCTCATCTGAAAACAACAGGCTTCTATGGGATGATAGATAAAATTAAATTAAACTAAATATGATACAGACACAAGCAAATACATCAGACTAATAAAAAATAAACAAATGTAATAAAATGGCCCAGAAAAAAGCACAAGAACAGGCATAGATGTAATATCCTCTCATTTAAATATTCAGGAATCCCATAAAAACTCAAAAAGAAGAATATATATATTCTATAAAGAAAAATAAATATAATATTAAATAAAAAGCAGTTGTTTTCAATGTCCTATTACAAATATGGCAGCAATAAAAATTGTTAGCAAGTATATCTGTATTAGGATGTAAAGACCTTTGGGTATAAACACAATTAAAATAAAACTAAAAAAAGCATACAATAACTAAATAACAAAATCAAAGTTAGTTGATGACTCTCAATATTAATGTTCTCAATTTCACATAAAAAAAGATACAGACATTCAGAATTGATGTGAAAACAGTAACCTATCCTGCTGATCTCCAAAACACACTTTAACATCAAAAATAGGCAAGTTTCTAGTGGTTAAAGAAAAAAAAAACTGTCCCAAGCCAATAGACCTGAAAAGAAGGGAGGTGTAACTATTCAATATGTGACAAAATAGACTTCAACTGAAAACTTATCAGAGAAAGTAAAGAAGGATGTTATATACTCTTCAAAATAAAAATCTGCACATAATGAATTGCAATTTTTAACATCCATGAACCAAGAAGAGTCCCCAATTTCATAAACAGAACATTAACACAATTTAATCTCATCTTCTATGCACCTATCTCACAGTAGTGACCCTAAAAATACTACCAGGAAACTTCTACAAGCTAACAAGCTCTTTTAGAAAAGTAGGATTATATAAAATTAACTCAGTAAACCCAGTAGTTTCTTATGTACAAATGACAAAGGCACTCAAAAAAAAAAAAAACAAACAAAAAAAAAAAAAAACAAAAAAAACAAACAAACAAAAAAAAAAACCCAGAAAAACAAAACCTTTCCCATATAGATTCTTAGCTTTGTGAGTAGCTGGAGCCCATTAACTTTTTTTTTTTTCCCCAAAGGGCATCAAAATACTCACTAAATAGTTTGTGGTATAAGTAATAGTTTCTTGGTTTTCTTTATAAATTCAGTGCCCCAGATTGGTCATCAAAGCTGCATCTCTTGGAATCTAATTCATCTTTGCTGTAAAATGATGAACCCATCAGCCTTGTGAAAAAGAATTTGAAATTAATCAACCAGAAAACTATGAGGCTTAGAATATATGAGATGGGGACAAACTGATAATTTTTCTCTAGTCACACATTTGGGGACAAGCATTGGAATATATAATTTGGGATAATGAAACCCCTAATGGTAGTGACCTAAAGCTATTGAAAATATTCCTTCAGCTCTCAGATTGTCTTCGAATAGAAGCTTATACTACCAAGCTTCCACAGACTTTAACATTATTGGGTATCAGTCATTAGATTTTAGAAAAATAATATGCAAAATATCTTTCAAAAATCAATTATACAGCAGAATATGACTGATATTGAAATATTAATAAAGGTCCTGGAGAGACTGTTCAGATATTTTTGCTCCAAATATACTAAATTTTCCCTCATGTATTATACATTGTTTGAATTTGTGTAACATAAATAATACATAACTGGGTAATTTATTTTTAGAAATACATATTTTATTCTCCATTCCTAAGTTCACAGTACATTGTTATGCACAACCCTCAGTTGAACTAATCAGTCTCAGTTGAGCATTAGTTAACGTGCATAAAATGTAGAAGGTTTTGTCAACTTGATACATGCTAAGAAGTATGAACACATTTCAGAAAGAAAATTGAATACATGTGGAATGGTATGTTCAATGTGTAGTCCAGTGTCATTGACTAAATTCATTTCATCTTTCAATCTATTTATCTATCATCTATCTATCCTACTCTACCTATCTATCTATCTATCTATCTATCTATCTATCTACCTATCTAGACATGATCTGTCTAGACATCTATCTAGACATCTCTCTCTCCATCCATCCATTATCTATCTGAGTATCCTCTATCTACATCTATCCTATCCTATATCTATGTACTTCCCTGAATACTTATCTAGTTAAAATACAATATAGACAAAAATCCAAAATTTAAAAAGACACAACAGGTTCTAAGTTCTTCAGAGAATAAAGATATCTTTGGTAAAATTCCATTGTGAAATAAGCTCTTAGAATTGAGATAGTGTCTTAACACATAGACTTTTGCAATAATGGATCTGATTAATCTCAGTGGAGTGTTTCAATAATGATTCCAGAGTTCATCCTAATATGTCAGTGTGAGCAAATAGTCTCTTAGGATTCTTCAATGTGTGAAACTAATCTTTAAAAATGAGTATAATTTCCATTTGCCTATAAATTTTTTCTTTTACTTCTTTTCCAAGCTGTTTGAATTAAAAATAAAAACAAGTATGTCTGCCTTATTGTTTTCTGACTGAATGAAATCAATTATCTACTTGATTTAAATGCAATTTTATTCAAAAAGACTTCCAGAATAAAATCTGAAATAAATTGACACTTGTCTTATAATTGTATTCCAAGTTCTGAACGAGACATCCTTGGGAATATTTTTTAAATAGATATACAGAAAACAAAAGGTCTGCAAGTTAGTACTGTATATTATTACTAAAAGTCACTTCAAACCAGATACAAGTGGATGTGCATATCCAACTGAATGCACGCAGACACGCACACAGTTTGACTTCGTCATGCATGTCCCGAGCAGGCACTAAATCAAGAACACACACAGCACTGTTTATGTCCCATTTGTTCTCTTGGTTTCTCTTTATTTCAGGTTTCATGTCAGGAATTCATTCATCCCAAATGTCAATGAGGTTCCTCTATTCACAACCACATACAGTTACAGCAAAGTAGTGGTGTTTAATGTAGAGGCTGAGTTTTGTAGAATGTTGTGGGGTGGTGGGCTGTGAGAGGCAGCTGGATTCCTGGTCAAACACAGACCTCAAACCTGGATAATACCCTGATGGGAAGGTAGGTGTTCGGCCTTTCTCCGAATGTTAAAACTTTATGAAAGCATATAAACATAGTCAACATTTACTATTAGAACTCACCAAATTTCTCTTTATATGTTGCCTTATTACACTTTTTTTTCACAATCCTTATTATGTCATATCCTTCCCGTTTTCTCATCTACCTTGTTAGTCTATCCTTTAATTATTCCTACTTGTCTATCGTTTTCATCTTTTCTTTCCATTTCTTTATGCATAGATCTAAATATATATATGTACAGTATAAAATAATATAGATAAATAAATAAAATATATAACAGTCTATGAATTCTTATTCTCTATTCTCAACAATAAAAGAACTGCTGAGGGAATCACCATCCCTGACATCAAACTGTACTACAGAGTAGTAGTGATAAAAACTACATGGTATTGGTACAGAGACAGGCAGGAAGATCAATGGAATAGAATTGAAGACCCAGAAATGAACCCGCACACCTATGGTCACTTGATCTTTGACAAGGGAGCTAAAACCATCCGTGGAAAAAGGTCAGCATTTTCAACAAGTGGTGCTGGCTCAACTAGAGGTCAGAATGTAGAAGAATGCAAATTAATCCATTCTTATCCCCTTATACAAAGCTCAAGTCCAAGTGGATAATGGACATGCACATAAAACCAGACACACTGAAACTAATAGAAAAGAAGGTGGGGAAGACCCTCAAATACCTAGGCACAGGGGAAAAGTTCCTGAACAGAACACCAATGGCTTATGCTCTAAGATCAAGAATATTCTTTAATTTAGATTATTCAATGCAAACAAAGTATTCATACAACCCAGAAATAGAGGCTGTATACCTACAAATAACAAAGATCATAAGTTTAGTTTCGCTTATTATATTTCTTAACATGCCATGGTATAAAATATCAATAAGTTAATTTGTAAATTGAAAATATTAATAGGAAAAAACTTGTTTAGGAGATTATTGAAGTATCTGATGTAACTCCTGAGTGTCATGGGGCAATTACATAGACTTTTTTATTTATATTATTTTCCTTGAACCCAGTAAATTCAGTTGGAATGTGTCTGCTTTTTTGATATTTAACCTACCAAGAACAGATGCCTTGTCCATAATTCTTTATTGGTAAATATTGAAAAGGCATATGGATACAACTATTCTTTAGTGCTTAAAAGGTAGAGGCCTAGTGATGCTCAGCTAATTCCAGAAATGAATAAAGAAAAAAATTATTCTGATACAAGAAGCCCATGTTCATACAGTGGTCATCACATTGGTGAAGACAAACAGTTATGAAATCACTATCTGAAAAAAGCAGTAGTGAGAAACTGTGGTGTAGTCCATTATCCAGTGAAATTTTTACTACAATTTTAATCAGAAAAGTTTGTAAATTGGGTTTTATAGTGTTATTATTATGTTCTCTAGGTTTCCAAGAGTCTTTAATGTGATACTTTGTCAAATAAATGTCATGAGAAGAATTTTTAATTAATGTCATGTAGACATATTCACTTAAAGTAACACATACAGACTCAAACATGTATACACAAAACACACACAGGCACACACATATGGAACACACTATGGCATTTATGTGTAAACCATAACTTCAGTTCTTACCAGCATACACTTAAGAACAAAGATTGAGCTACATACAGCTATACACACACACACACACACACACACACACACACACACACACACATATATATCTCAAAGATAATATATAGTCTGAGAGTGAGTAGTCTAGAAATGGCTTGTCTGCTTTTATGATTGAGAATATAAAAATAATGTTTCTAAATTTTTACATATATTCAATTTTTTATCAATATCCTGGTCATATCTTAATTTATTCTGGTAAAATAGGTGTCATTGTAAAATAAAGGGTAAAATAATAAAATGTATATGTTATATATAATTAAAATGCAGGTGTTATTATACTCACAGAAATTTTACATGATAAGAAGAGAACAAATATAGACAACATTTATATAATGTGTTAGTAAGTGTGTGTATGTGTGTGTTTGTGTGTGTTTAAAAGTCAGTAGTTGTTTGCAACCTTCAGTTTTATCTCAATTTAATCTCAAATCTTTAGCATTTCCTCTGATAAATCTACATTGGTACTGAAAGGGAAATGCAGAATCCACATAACTGGAATGAGCTTGATTACAATACAGTGTTTCTAAAAAGGTTGTTTATTAAGAGCCTTCTTGTTTAGCAAGATGTCTGTATGGATACTGAGAGACTATTTACATTTTTTGGATGCTTTTGCTGAATCAGTAGGAAATTAAGGGTTTATTTTCCATTCTGTCAATTTGTGATCTATGCGAGTACATTCATGTTTATGCAGTGAGAGTGTGGATGTCAGAAGAGAGTCAGCTCTCAGACCTATGAGTAATAGAGGTTATGCTGGCTTGCTGTATGGATCCAAACTCTGGTAGTTTTGATTGAGCTGTAAGTGCTCTTAATTGCTGAGATGTCTTGCCAGCCATAATTTATCATTCATTCTTTTACTCTACTTATTGAGCGTTCCCAGATTTATTTCATCACTATCTTTTATACCATGAAATGACCATGAAGGTGAAATAAACTTGTTGAAGCATTCTTGAAACATCTGCTCCCTCAGTTATTGGTCCAGCATCATGCTGTCTCCGTTGGTGTCAGTGGCAGTGTTTTCTGCATTGATATCTTCTTTACATCATCAAAATATATACATGTTGTGCCTTCATGAAGAAGTTACCAACCATTTTATTTATGACTATAAAGACTGGAAATCGACATCTTTCCAACACTCATGTTTTGAATGATCATAATAAAATTAGTAGCAATATTTGGTTAGGAAGTAGGTTATGGAATATTTGGATGAGACTATCTTGAAGATGTAAAATATGGTGGGATTTTGAATGTTATATAAAAGCTTAGTTCTATATCTATAACTGCATGCTGATCTGGAGGCCTGCAAATAGCCATTTAATATGCTCTGTCATAGAAAACCTTTCTACTATATTATCATAATGGTATTAGTCTGTGACTCTCTAAAACCTGATTCAAAAGTGATTTATCATATTTTGTATACAAAGTTTGTAGAAGGCTGATAAGGTACATTTTAAAATTTTGACAACAAGGAGCTGCCTTGTCTAAACTGGATCCCTCAAACCCACAGCCTGCACAGCTGAGATTATGCGACATGCTGTTGTCATAGATAAACTAAGATTATGGGACAAGCTGGTATTATAAACATTAAATGTAAAAAATGTTCATGGTGAAATTCTCAGAGTATTGTAAAGGAACATAAATGTATCTCTGTGATGTCATCTCAGAAAGGAATATTGCCCATATCATTAGTACTTGATATAGGATGTAAAATAACTGAAACAAACTAACATTTGCATGTGAGAAATTCTTATTTGATTGCTTAGTTATAGAACTAAAGAAAGATTTGAAGCCAATCAAATCTGTGTTTTCTTATACTTCAGTTTTTTATTTTTTAAATTAATCATTCCATTCATTTAGAACTCAAATGAATCCCACTTCCAGGTTACCCCCTCCAAAAAACCCCATCCCATATCTGCCCTCTTCCCTCCCCTTTGGCTGTATGAAGGTGCTCCTCCACTCCACCCCCCCATACTCACTCGTCCCAGCGATCCAGCATGTCCCTATGCTGGGGCATCAAACCTCCCGTGACCAAGGGACTCCCCTCCCATTGCTGTGAGGCAAGACCATCCTCTGCTACATATGTATCTGTACCCATAGATCCCTTCAGGTACACTCCTTGGTTGGTCTGGGAGAACTGAGAGGTTAGGTAAGCCTATCTCCCAGTGGGGTTGCAATCCCCCTTAGCTCCTCCTGTCTTTCTGCCAGCTCTCCCACCAGGTTCCCTGAGCTCATTCTGATGGTTGGCTCCAAGCATCCACATCTGCATTGGTCAGGTGCTGGCCGGACCTCCCAAGGAACCACCACAGTAGGTTCCTGTCAGCAAGCTCCTCTTGAACAAGGCAATATTGTTGGGTTTGGTGTTTGCAGACATGATGGATTCCAATGTGGAGCAGTCCCTGGTTGGCCCGTCCTTCAGTCTTTGTTCCATTTTTTTTTTGTTCCTGTCCTTTCTTTAGACAGGAACATTTCTGGGTTTAAAACATTGATATGGGTGGGTGGCCCCATCCCTTGACCAGGAACCATGCCTATCTACTGAAGATAGTCTCAATGGGCTCTATCTCCCCCTTCTCTGCATATTTCCTTTAAAGTCATTTCCCTTGGGTCCTGAGGGCTGCTTGTTTCCCTGGTGTCTGGGAACCTACAATGGTTATCCCCAGGTTCTTCACCTCCCCCCCCGCCCCCCCCGCTTACATATTTTTGTTCCATTTCCTGACTCTCTGTACCTCTCTCATATCTCCTCCAGTTCCTAATACTGTCCCCTTATTTCTTCCCCCTCCTTTCTCCCTCCCAGGTCTACCTCTCCCTCTACCTTCTATGATTATCCTATCCCCCCCTCAATAAGGACTGAAGCATCCACACCTTGGTCTTCCTTCCAGCTAGGCTCCATATTGTCTGTGAGTTGTATCATGGGCATTGTGAGATTTTGGGCTAATATCCGCTGATTAGTGTGTATATACCATATGTGTTCTTTGTGACTGTGTTACCTCACTCAGAATGATGTTTTCTAGTTCTGTCCATTTGCTTGCGAATTTCATGAAGTCATTCTTTTTAATCGGTGCTTAGTACTTTATTGTGAATATGTAACATTTTCTGTATCCATTCCTCTGTTGATGGACATCTGTGTTGTTTCCAGCTTCTTGCTATTATAAATAAGGCTGCTAGAAAAATAGCGGAGCACTATTTTATTTACTTCCATCCTGGTCACTTCTCCCAGAGTTTGTCACTCCATCTCCAGTCCCTTTTGCCTTCGAGAGGGTGCTCCCTCCAATATCTGCCATCCTTGAGGCATCAGCTCTCTACAGAATTGGGCACGTCCTCTCCCACTGAGGCCAATCAAGGCAGTCCTCTGCTACATATATGTCAGGGGCTTAGGACCAGCCCATGTATGTTCTTCGGTTGGTGGTTTAGTCTTTGTGAGTTCTTAGGAGTCCAGTTTAGTTGACACTGTGGGTCTTTTTATGGCGTTGCCATATGCTTTGGTTTCTTCAATTCTAGTAATTCTTCCACAGGAGTCTTGGACCTCAGTCCAATGGTTGGCAGCCCAAGTGTCTGCATCTGTCTCAGTCAGCTGCTTGGTAGAGCCTCTCAGAGGATAGTTATACTGAGCTTCTGTCTGTAAGCACAACATAGCATTAATAAAAGTGTCAGGATTTGGTGCCCACCCATGTGATGAATCCCAAGTTGGGCTAGTAACCAGTCAGCTATTCCTTCAATGTCTGCTCAATTTTTGTTCTTTCATTTCTTTTTGACAGGGACAATTCTGGGTAAAAACTTTTAAGTTAGGTTGGGGTCCCCATCCCGCCATTGGAGGTACTCATTACATACTGGAGGTGATCTCTTCAGTTTTGATCTGCCCGCTGTTGGGCATTTTAGCTAAGGTCACTCACGTTGAGTCCTGTGAGCCTGTCACAATCTAGGAATCTGGGACTTTCTATAAGTTCCCCCAGGCACCGCCCCTCAAGTCCCTATCATTGGCAGCTACAAATCTTTATTCATTCTCCTGGTCTTTTGGGCTTCTCTCCTGTTTTCCCTAATACCTGATCCTGTACCACTTTCCCTTCCCCACCTGTCCTCCACCCAGATACCCCTCTTCCTCTGCCACTCATGATTATTTTTGTTGCCTTTTTCTAAGTGGTATTGACAAATTCTATTTTGGGCCTTCCTTCTTGTTTAACTTCTTAGGTTCTGTGGGGTATATTATGGATATTCTTTACTTTTTGGTTACTATTCATTTATCAGTGAGTACATACCATGCATATCCTTTTGAGTCTGGGTTACCTTACTCAGTATGATATTTTCTAGTTCTATCTTTTTACCTGCAAAATTCATGATGTCCTCCTTTTTAATAGCTTTACTTATCTTTCTTTGTTGGACCTTTGTGTCATTTAGGTATCAGAGTAACTATGTCTTCATACAATGAATTAGGTTGTGTTCCTTTTTTTTTTTTTTTTTTTTTTTTTTTTTTTTTTTTTTTGCTTAGGACATTGTAAATGACTGCTTCTATTTGCTTAGGGTTTAGGAGAATGTTTAGATAATTTGGTTGATATTGATTTAACTTTGGTATGTGGTATATGTCCAGATAATCAACCAATTTATTTACATTTTCCAGTTTTGTAGTAAGATATGTTTTTTTCAAATGTCTTCAGTTTCTCTTGTAATGTTTCTCTTTTCATTTCTGATTTTATTGATTTGCATATTGTCTCTGTACCTTTTACTTACTTTGGCTAAGGGTTTATCTTGTTGTTTTATTCAAAGAACCATACCTTGGTTTTGTTGATTCATTGAATGGTTCTCTTTGATTCTAACTGGTTGATTTCAGCCCTGAGTTTGATGATTTCCTGCAGTCTATACCTCTTGGGTGTGCTTGCTTCTTTTTGTTTTAGAAAGTTCAGGTGTGCTGTTAAGTTGCTAGTATAGGATCTCTCTAGTTTCTATATAAAGACATTTAGTGCTATGAATTTTTCTCTTTGTACTGCTTTCATCATGTCACATAAATTTGGGTATGCTGTGCCATCATTTTCACTGAATTCTAGAAAGCCTTTCATTTCTTCCCTGTCCAAGTTATCACTAAAAGAGAGTTGTTCCATTTTCATGAGAATGTGGGTTTCTGTTTTTGTTGTCATTGAGGTCTGCAGTGATCTGGTAGAATGCATGGGATTGTGTTCGTTTTAAAATAAAAATGTTATTCTTTTCTTTTGTCCTTGTTTTGCCTCATTTAGTTTCTTCAATTATTCTTTTTATTCAAAGCTCTGAAGAATATGTGTGCACTTAAAGATTCCTATGAGCTTTGGAAGTTTAAAATAGTTTCAAATGTGAACTTATTAGAACAATAATTAAATCCATAATATCATACTCCTATTTAACTTTTAATTCACTCACTCTATTCTTTTATCTCTGTTCCTCTAAAGAATTCAAGACTTCTTATTTTATCTCCATCCTTCTGGCAACCTCATAGGAACATCAGATTTGCTAGTTAATTTCTTTTGGTTTGAAGCTGAAGAACTCTAAGTAAAAGGCTAGTGGCCACTTGATTAAGAAAGAATGCAAATGGAATGACAGATGCTGAAAATCAGAAGGCTTTAACAAGTTATCTCACATGTTGCTGTGGTACAGGTCATACATCTAAGAAGTACCATTAATTAGCAGTCATTTAGAAAATATCTTTTGGAAATTGTTACTGAGACTATGATCCTTAGCTGCAGCTGCCAAAGGTTCCTGATGCATCTTAAAAAAAAAAAACCTTACAAAAGAATTAAGTACAGAGCAGAGGAGACTATAAAGTAATTTTAATGAAGTAAAAGTACAAAGAAATACTTTTGAGAGTGAGATGGGCACATGTGAAAGAAAATAGGTCTGATGCTTCAAGTCCCTATCACTTGATGACCTTATTGAGATAGATGAGAAAACTATGTTCTACCCAATATGGTGTGGCCATTGGGTTTAAAAATCATCATTACCCACTCAAAACAACTGATAAAGATGTCAACACATTCAGTAATAATTGGTTTTGACTTTTAGGTCATTGACAGGTTGTTCTATGATAGCCCCAATCAAGGAAAATTTTGGATATATTAAACTAACTACATTTATTATTTGAGTTTACTTACATGTAGATTTTGTTATCTTTAGACCAGAACATAATTACTGGTTACATTGTCATCCATTAACCCTCTAGGTCAGGGGCCAATTTAAAGCTCTCTCTTGGCTCATCTTTACTTCAACGATTATAATTCCAGGCTGCTCTTTGATCCAGTTATAACTAAGCTGTGACAGTCACACTGGAAAGTGCTGGTCTGGAAATATTGTCATTTAAACATTTATGTTTTTCCTACCTTTTTGAGAACTTGTCTTCTCTTTCAACTCCCTAACTCCATGCCTACCAAATTGAGAAAATAATTTAAGCTATATTTTTATATTGTTTTGAATGATATCACATAAAAACACACTGATCATGTAAGGCACACATTTACAACTAAAACCAAATATTTCAAATTTATATGCACAAATGTTATTCTATGGAAACAGAGAAAATAGCACCCTTGAGAGAAATGTGAAAAATGTTGCAGGATTAGGAAAATAAAACTACCAAATTCAATATATTATTAACACTTTATTTATATGCTAATACATATTTAACTAGCTTAAAGATAGATAATGTGAGACGTCTTTATGATATAAGTTGTAAAATTATATAAGCAGATTTTGAACAGAAGCAAAACATTGTAGATTAATAACTTACTCAAAGTAAGTGTTTATCTTCTTCATTCTTCTTGAGGTTCCAGTCCATGAACAAGCAGCCCTATTTCTCTGATTTTCTGTCAAGTGCACAGCATGACCATGAAAATGGTACATGTAAAAGAAAATTGCTGTTATCATAAACCAGGGGGCAATCAAAGAGAGTGTAATCTCACAACCATTGTAGACACATGACACAATGGTGTAAATATTTCATCTTATGTAGCACATTTTAAAGATTCTCGTCAAGTTACATTGAGTGACAAGTATTTAGGGCTTTGGAGAGAATATGTGTGATTGATAGTTTAGTTGTCAACTTGAGACAATCTAGAATCACCTGGGAAGAAGGTCTCAGTGAGACATTGCCTGTACAATTGATTTGGGGCAATGCTTGTGAAGGATTTTGATTAGTTGGAAGATCTTTATCATTCATACACAATCCATATAAGTATATTATTGACATATATATTTATATATCTTCTATACATTATATAATGAATATATTTTACTCATAAATAAATGCAGAATATATATTTGATTCAAGACATGTAATGTGATCACATTTTCTGAGTCTTATTTACTTTTGTTCCCACAAATATGCTAAGCTTGGAAGTGCAGATTATTTAATATTCTCCTTGTCTTATAACCATGAAGTCATTACAATTGCTGTTCTTTGTAATACTCATTCAAATATATTTGGAACGATCTTCCTATATAAAGTTTATTCATGCTTGATTCATAATAAACTATTTTCTAAGCAAAGTCTTTACTTAATGTCAACAATCCTCCTCGACAAATAAGTGTCATTATCTAAAAGGTAAGGACAGTATCTGATTTTCCCTAATCATCTGATTTTAGTATTCTGACAGCTATGGAACGATTCAAACTGAAAATCTCATTCTCCATGGGAACATGGGGAGCATTACACATTAGATACTACAAAATATACCTTGCTTGGTCAATTTGTTCACTATATCAAAATATAAAATTCTATGTGCCTCTTTGGTGCCCAACATCCTCTGCATCTAGGCTCTAATTTTATGTCAAACAAAGTTCTCTGGATCTAGTTGTATAGTGTTATGTGTTGTATGTTTTACCATCTCCACTACCCCAGTATATGGATTCTCCTGTTAGGGAATGAAGTTATCTAGAGAAAACCAATGGGCATATGTGGCTAATAAATGTTCTGGTCCTCTGTTGTATTAAATGAATGTTTATTATTAATAATAAACTGAAAGATTCAATGACAAAATTTACTATATGTTCAATTTCTACTATATTCTGAACAAGATGATGGGTTCTACACTCATAAAATGTAATACTTCCAGAGTATAATCTTTGACTAAACAGTACAAAAACTGTATATTTCCCCCATTATGTCTCTAAAAACCAAGGAATGCAAACTAAATTGTCTTTGAATTTGGTCTTATGGCTTGGTCTCATGGTTTACTAATATTATACTATGTACACACACACACACACACACACATACACACATACATACACACATACACATATATATTACACTTTTTGCTACCTAGTTTTTCATAAAATCTTCTAATCTATACTAGTCAAATTTAATTTATAAAACATACATGTTATATTATAGTTGCAAAAACTGATGAGCTTACCTATTTTGTTATCCTGGGCAGTATTATCAGCATATAGACATCTGATACCTGTTTTCTGAGGACATTCTATCCAAATATTATGAAATAAAGGAATGATTAAAATTGTTATCATTACTTAAAATAGACAGATATGCTGGAGGATGTTGAGGAACTTAGCCACGTTTACATATTTATAAAATTCTGGCAATGGTAAGGTGATTTCTTTTCAACTTGGACTTGATGACTGCAATTGTGCTACTTACAAAATGTAGACAATGATAAAACACATTGTTTTTTGCATTCAAAATTTAGATATAAAGATAAGCAAGTTTGCTTTCACTCACAGAATTTAAACATGAGGAAGTCAGCTGACTCTACAAGTTACACTCATTTATTAAAACAAATTGCTCTCTTCCATGATTCATCCTCAGCTCTTTCTGGTCTCCATTCTGCTAGCTACATGTGCTCTGAATAGCACTTACGTGGCTTGCAAGAGGGAGATTATTCCATGCAAGTGGCATCTTCTAAGTTAATTATCCACTAATGTCAGAATAAACTTCTTCGTTTGTGAAATTATATTTAAAAATTGTCGAGGGTATCTAGAATTTGTATTCTTACTATTCTCACTGGAACTTTCTTTCCACCCATGTAATACCTTTTTTTCCCCAAGTAAAACCTGATAGATTAAAGTTAAATGTCTTTAAAGACAATTTCACTCACCACCTATATGTCATCAGAGAACATACAGCCGCTAAGGGATAAGGGAAAATGATCAGATTCATTGGTCTACCACAGAAATGCAGTGAAGTTTTTTTATTATTTTAACAGTTACCAAACTTTTTTTTTGAGGGTGAAAAAAGAATTATGGAATAACAGGAGTCCTTTTCATCTCCACATTTTTCTCATGAGAAATCTCCAGAGGGTTTTCAGAACTGCTGTTCCTGCATTCATCTGAAAGGGAGGGAAGGGACAAACAATTGAAGGTGATTTTAGCAAGATTCAGGCAGCAACGCTGGAATTTAATGCCGAAAGCAGAAGGGCTGTAATGTCAGAGAACTCACAAAGAAATATGAGTTTAACTATGTCTTCATTAAACTTTCAGCTTGAAGCTTTTAAAGGTTGAATAAGATATTTCATTGTTGTGTCTATCAGAAATCGTACATTAAACTGAGAGGTTTGATTTTATTCTCTTTTTAAAAAAGATTTGATTTCCAAAAGTCTACTAATCATATACATTGGTAAATGACAGGGGTATGTCTTATGAATCAGGCTAAGAATAATACAAATCCCCCATAACATATATATGTTTTAATACTGCACCACATGTTATAAGTAGGAAATTAAGAGAAAGTCATGCCAGAATGAAGTCCATAGAAGACAAGCCATTTTGTGTAGCTCTATCTTCTATATTTCACTGGATGGAAAGTTGTGTCTTTGTTCATTTACTCATCAGCTTATGGGAAACCCATGACAGAATTCAAAACAAAGTGAGAAACACTCCACATTCCTTTTATTTCATTTATACAATTATATGTCACAACAGGTTTTACTAATATTGACAAAGATGTGATAGTACACCCCAATGTATTTTGAATCATTGCGTAACTCCCACAAAATTCTATAACTTTTGGAAATCAATCCCCTCTCTTCTCCCTCTAGCACTTAGGGATCTCTAATCTATGTTCTGTACCTCTACATTTGCCCTTTCTGGACAATTCACTTAAAAAGAATCATATAATATGTAGGCTTCTGTGACTGACTTCTTTCATCTAAAATATGCTCAGGCTTAAAAATGAATCAATGTCCTTTATTCCTAGGTATGATTGTATGGATCCACCATTATTGATTATAGTATATTTTTATTTATCTATGTAAAAGTTCACAAATGCATGTGTCTTTTCACTTTGTGCTGTAATGAAAAGGGCTGTAAAAAACATTTTTAGTCAATTTATATATGGATTTACAGTTTCCTTGCACTACAGCTGAGGAATTTTACTTTTGTTCTTCAAAAGCCATCCAAGATGTTTCCAAACTAGTTTCACCATTTCACTTCGTCACAAAATTTGTGATATCACTGAATTCTCTGGACTCTTACTTTTTCATTTTATAACAATAGCCATCCAATATTTTTATTGGTTTCTTATCTTACTATTGTTTTGCATTGCAATATGTGGACATATTAAATTAGTATTTTTAGATATTTTGCTCATATGGCAGAAAGAATGACTACTTGGTATTTCCATTGCTTTTCTGCTCCATAGGCAACATCTATTCTTTGAAGTATATGGATCCTCAACCAACTTGGGGAAAAATATATTGTACTTTAATTGAAGCAAACTCTTGAGTCTCAAATTCTTTAAAATAGTATATATTTTACATTTCAAAGCACGCTATTTTTTACATTGTTTTAAAACATTGCTGAGGCCTTATCAATATAAAATTTTTATATCCAGTGTTTGAATTTTGATGAGTTTGGACTTTTACTATCACCACCCAAACATTTGAAAAATAAGGGACTTAAGTATACTCATAACCTTACAGTTTTTTTGTGTTGGTTTGTGTAAGTGTGTGTGTGTGTGTGTTTGTGTTTGTGTATGTTTGCATGTTTGTGTGTTAAGAATACTTATCATAAAATATTTTTTTAAAAATTTTACAAATTCTAAACTGTTAACTATAGTACATTTAGGTATAACAAATGTCTGGAACATATTCATCTTTAATAACAGATACTTTTATAGGGCATGTCACCTTCCTCACCTTGCCTTAAGCCCTCAGTATCCACTAAACATGAATATGATTGTCTCAGATAACTCATATATATTAAATCTCTTATGGTGGCCATTCTGTCACTGATTTATTGTTATTAGTATAATTCCTCAAGTTATATTTGTGTTGTTTTAAATACTGGCACTTTTTCCGTTTTAATTATTTGCTTCTATGTACATGTGTGTTTTTGTTGTTTTCTTTAACTCTTCAACCTTTAATGGACCTTTGGATTGCTTTCATATTTGACAATTGTGGTTACTTCTGCAAAACAGAAAAAGATGTGGATATCCATTTGTCATTTGATTTTAATATCTATAAATATATGCTTAAAAGTAGAGATCTAGAACCACAGGGGTATGTAGTTATTAAATTTTTGACAAATTACCTTTCTGTATTCCATATTAAGCTTGCGATTGTGCATTCCCACTAGTGATGTGAAAGGGCTCTGATACCTCCTCACTATTATCAGAACTTAGTGAATTTTGTTATTTTGATGGAAGATGATACAACCTCTCATTGTTCTGCATTATGTGGAAAGTATAATCTAATATGATGATATTCTTCTTTTTTATCTTACCAAACACTAGTATATATTCTAGGCACATTTTACAGTTACATGCATCTCTCTTACCAACAGAAACTTCAGACTTATGAAGAAATTACTGAAGGACCTTGGAAGTATAAAAGAAAAATAATAATTTGAAATGATGGTACTTATACTACCATAAATAATATAAATATATTTGCATATTTTTCTAAATATGCTTAAAAACAAATTATGCTGAAAAGGGGTTCAGTCTCATTATAGTTTAGTAACTTTATTTTCTTACATAAAAGATCAGTGAAATAGTTTTATTCATGTAGTACCTTGTCTGATACTTTAGAAGGTGATAAGTAAGTTGTAATACATATAAGGTTAGAATATCCAAGCAGAAGAATAAAACAGTGACATAGTAGGTTTGGTGAGGGGATAAAGAATTACACATATTGCTTTTTAGAAAACAGAGTCTGGTTTTACATGAAAGATAGTATTATTTTCTTCATGGGAATTTTATCAGTGATATAAATTACACAAAAGTCAAAACAAAACATGTCTGAGTACAGTTTATATTTATAGTTATGAAGAAGCATGAGGACCTGATAAGAGGTCTGTGTTGCTATGAGATATAACTGGAGAATATTCAGCAACCTATAGTCTACTAACAACAGTTAATACTTTCTTGCTAACATCAAACTGGAAAGGTTAACTGCATTGTGGTCTGAAAACTAGCAGTTATATAAAGAATACATGTACTGTATTAACTGAGAAGGATCAACATATCTGTAATGTTGTAATGGGTTTTAATTAAACACAAGAATTTTGTAAATCAGACAAGTTAACTTATTTCATTTTCGTTACCAAAGACACAAAAGGCAGTATTGATACAATGATCAGGAAACAGGTCATTGACAGACACCAATTCTATTCAATATTATGATTTCAGATTCCCTAGTTTCCAGAAACATATTCAGTCTAACAGACCCTTAGAAAATGTCAATGTTTAATATTGTTTACCAGTTTGTTGGGATTTGGAATCACCAAGGAGAACCCACCTGGGTTGTGTGTTTGTGAGGGTCTTTAAGAGAGGTAGGTAGACTATCTCAGTAGTTGAGGTCCCAGGCAGAATTAGAGGGATATGTGGCATACTGCAGCAGTATCCATCTCTCTCTAATTCCTCATTCCCAACACAAAGTGATGTTAGGTCTCATGCTACTTCCTTTTGCTGGCTTCCCTTCTATGATGAATTATATCCCTTTTAAACCTTGAGCCAAGTGAGCTGTTCTTTCCATAGTTGCCTTTGTCATTTTTGTGTTACTTCAATGAGAAAAGTGAGAGTACTTAAGTGTCAGTCCCATTTTTTGTTCCTCATTCTAGCTTACAATGAACATGTATTTTTTTAACTAGAGAGTTACACAAATATGTAAATTAGGTGCTTTCATATTTTTAATCAATCCAGGAAGTATTTTTCAGATTAAGCTTAAAACAAGACAAAACAAAAAATGTATGAAAACAATAATAAAGTTTCATTTCAAGTTGGTAAATGCAAAGATTGTATAAGCTGCTAGAGTTATGTATATATTCATATGTGTATGTGTACATGCATGTGTATGTATATGTATATACATTCCAGCTACAAAGGAAGAGGTCAGTTGATGTTACCAGGTAAGCAATGCCCTTTGAGAGAAGAATAGAGAGATATTATAGAAATTATTGACCATCTCAGATTTGAGAGACAAGTCACTAAATCATTTCTGTCCCCAGGTTCTAAATATGAATGCTTTTAATATACAAGAAATTTTTCACATAGATGTTTTCGAAGTGAGTAACTACCAGAACTTAAAGAGAAAAAAAAAAAACATTAAAATGAAGAGAAAGTTGTTCTCTTGTTCACCTGAATTTTGCAGCTCCAGATGTGTGCTTCTGACAGGATATGTACAAGAAGGCGTTTCCAGGGGTTGGTATCTTTTGTTGAATGGCAAGTCCAAGCCTAGGAATCTGGAAGTCTTTGAACATTCAGCAATATGAGTAATAAATAATTAAACTGAAAGGCATATACCATTAGAAATATTTTACTAGAATTTGAATGTATAGATTTTAATGGGGTTTTAACTTTCTGCATTTGAGTTACACACACACACACACACACACACACACACACACACACAAAATTACCAGGTTACCAAATTTCAGTGACAATTAAATCATAGTCAAGACATAGTCACAGGAGGAAAATTGGAGATAAAGTGTAGAGGAAAAGTGAAGGAAAGGCTATCCTGAGACTACCTCACCTAGGGATCCATCCCATATATAGTTGCCAAACTCAGAAGCTATTGCAGTTGCCAGGAAGTGCTTGCTGACAGGAGCCTTATATGGCTGTCTCCTGAGAAGCTTTGCCAGAGCCTGACAAATATAGAGAACTATGTTCACAGCCAACCATTGGACTGAGCACAGGGTCCCCAATGAAGGACTTGGAGAAGGAACTGAAGGAGCTGAAGGGGTTTGCAGTCCAAGCCAGACCCCCCCAGAGCTCCAGGGGACTGGACCACCAACCAAAGAGTACACATGGAAAGACCTATGGCTCTGGCCGCTTATGTGGCAGAAGATGGCCTTGTTGGACATAAGTGGGAGGAGCAGCCCTGAGACCTGAGGGAGTTTGATGCTCCAGTATAGGGAAATACCAGGGTGAGAAGTAGGGGGTTGGTAGGTGGGTGGGGGTATCCTCATAGAGACAGGGGAAGGGATATGGGATAGAGGGTTTCTGGAGGGGAGACCTAGAAAGGGGATAATATTTGAAATGTAAATAAAATATCCAATAATAGAAAAAAAAATAGGTTAAGTGAACTAAAAAAAAGAAAAAAGAAGAAGAAATGTTCTCTCTACTTGTCCCCAGTTCAACCAGATGGAAGCAGTTCCTTGGCTGACATTCTGTCTTCCTATTGCTTATCATGTGGACAAAGGTGAACAACCATGTTTTACAATATGTTCTAGGTTATCATGAGTTATGTTGGAGTGCTGTATCCATAGGACTCAGAAGTAAGTATTTTAATTTAATCTGCCTTTAAACACTGTAAAAATGGGCATTCTAACAAAGGTTTCATTATGAGAAATTTATGGAAACTAAAGAGTGCTTATTAACTATCATTTTGATTGAATGATATATATATATACATGTATATATGTATATATAAATATATGTATATATGCACATATGTATATATATTTACATATATATTATATATAATTATATATTATATATATATATATATATATATATATATATATATATATATATATAATTTTGAGACCAGGAAGGCAGGGAGTTAGATAAGAGGAAAACCAAAGACCTACAACTTTCCCATGGCACTTCTGTCTCCTGTCATTCAGAAAGCCACTTTATGTTTAATTATTTTTGAAAATGTGTTTGAGTTATCCACAATATATAATAAACTAAGGTGCCAGATGATTTTCTCAACACTCACTATGTGCAAATCACAAAAGGTTTGTATCCTGAAAAGATCATGAGGAAAAAAAAGTTTTTAAAATCTCTGTCTATCATATTAGAGAAGGACATGAGTCACCTTATTTTCATCAAGAAGATAGTGGTCATAATTTTTTTTTAATCCCAGAACTCAAAAACCCACTGGGACAGCACTCTTTTCTGTAGTGTGCTCACTTCAATTCCTCAAATTGATGTACTTTGTTTTGAATTTCTGAATAAACTTCCTCTGTCTCTGTCTCTTAGATTAAAACGTACCTTTGAAAAGATAAGAACTAAGGAGAATCCTTATTTGGCAACTATTTGTAATGAACTGCTTATGAAAATACACAGAGGTATCTAACTATATTATTTGTCTTTTAAATTTTTCATATGTATATACAGTATATTTTGATCAAATTCACTTCTAAATCTCTTATAACATCTCCTATAGGGCCCCTATCCTCTGCCAACTGTCAATTCCAATTTCATAGACTTTGCTATTAATATACTGAGTCCAATTATTATTACTAGTGAATGCATAGATATAAGATCATCATTGGAGTATTTAATAGACATATAAGCAACTAGTCAGTTTGTAGGGAATAAGAGATTAGAGGTTATGGGATGGATATATATATCCAGGATGAGTAATCTTTGCTGAAGTGAGGGAGTGGTAGTGAAGATCCTTTTCCAGTCTGTAGGTTGTGTCTTATTGAGAATGTCCCTTGCCTTTCAGTAGCTTTTCTGTTTCATGAGGTCCCATTTACCAATTGTTGACCTTAAAGCCTGAGCCATTGGTGTTCTGTTCTGTTCAGGAAGTTGTCTTCTGAAACAATGCATTCAAGGCTACTCCCCACTTTCTGTTCTATTAGATTTAGTGTATTTGCTTTTGTTGAAGTCTTTGATCCACTTGGACTTGGGACTTGGGCAAGGTGATAAAACTGGACTTATTTGCATTTTTCTGCATGTAGGCATATTGTTAGACCAGCAATATTTGTTGAAGATGTTTTCTTTTTTCCATTATATGATTTTGCCTTCTTTAAAAAAACAAGCATTCAAAGGTATGTGGGTTTATTCTCATGATTTCAAATTTGATTCTATTGATTCAGCCTGTATATTTCTATATTAATACTGTGAAGTTCTTATTACTATTTCTCTGTAGTACAGCTTGAAGTCAGGGATGGTGATATCTCCAGAAGTCTGGTTTTTGGTTTTTTTTAGTTATCCTGTTTTTTTTTTTTTTTTTTTTTTTTTTCCATATGAAATTGAGAATTACTCTTTCAAGGTTTATTAAGAATTATGTTAGAATTTTTATAGGAATTGCATTGAATCTGTAAATTGCATTTGGGAAAATGGCCACTTTTACTATGTTAAACCTACATATGGTAAAGGGCTAACACTGAAAATACATAAATATCTCAAGAAGCAAGTCACTAACAACTCAAATAACCCAATAAAAATGGGGTACATAGCTAAACAAAAAATTCTCAGCAGAAGAGAAGCCTCAAAGAAATAAATCTTCAATGTCCTTAGTCATCAGGGAAACGCAAATTAAAATGACCTTGAGATTCCATCTTTTACCTGTCAGAATGGCTAAGATCAAACAACTCAAAAAACAGCACATACTGGTGAGGATGTGGAGCAAGGGGACCACTCCTCCATTGCTGGTGGTAGTACAAATTTCTACCTTGAAAATCAATTTGTCATTTTCTCAGAAAACTGAGAATAGTTCTACCTCAAGACCCAGCTATAACTTTCCTGGACATATACCCAAAAGATACCCCACTGGACAACAAGGAAACTTGTTCAACTACCTTCATAGAAACTTTAGTCATAATAGCCAGAACCGAAAACAGCCTAGATGTTCCTTAACTGAAGAATGGATAAAGAAAATGTGGTACATTGACACAATGGAAAACTATTCAGCTATTAAAACCAAAGATATTAATTTTTCAAGCAAATGGATCAAAGTAGACAGTATCATCCTTAGTGAGGTAGCCAAGACATAAAGGAGGATGAATGATATTCACTCACTTAAAAGTGTATAGTAGCCATAAAGTCCAGTACACCCATATTATGCTCCACAGAGTCAAAGAAACTAACCTAGAAGGAAGGTCCAAGTAAGGAATTTGATATCAGGTGTTGAGATCAGGTGTGGCTAGAAGAGAGGGCCAAAGGGCCAGGAGAATATAAATAGATGGGGGAACATCTCGATGATATGGCAGCTACCTGGGGAAAACTCCCAGAAATCAATGGAATTTACCTTATCAGAATCTAGAAACTGTGGAGATAAGGAACCTGAAGTGACCACCTCCTTCAGCCAGGTAGGAATCCCATTGGAGCAATAGGGATATCAACCTACCCACAAAATTTTTTGGCCTAAATAGTCCTGTCTACAAGAAATGCAAAGATGGGGGATGGATCAGAAACTGAGGGAATTATCAAAACATAACCTGCCCAAATTGAGAACCATCTCATGGGCAAGTACCAATCCCTAACACTATTAATGATACTCTCATATGCTTGCAGAAAGGAGCCTAGCATAACTGTCCCCTGAGAGGTTCCATCTAGCAGCTGACTGAAACTGATACAGACATCCACAGCCAAATATTAGATGGAGTTCATGAACTCTTATTAAAGAGATGGGAGAAGAAATAAGGGCCCTGGATGGGCTAGGAACTCTATAGGAAAATCAACAGAGTCAACTAACCTAGGCTCTCAGAGACTGAGCCAAAGAGCATACGTGGGCTGAATGCATATATGTAGCAGACGTGAAGCTCAGGCTTCATGTAGATTCCCCCCAAAACTGGAGCTAATCTTAAACCCAGATAGATCCCAGAAAGGCAGGAAAACTTGACATTGCTTACATGGTGATATGTATTCATTTATGCAGAGTGAAAGAGTTATGGGATCATGAAATCTTGCAACTTTGGTTGAGGGGCGAGGGAAGGACTTGATGTTAAGCAGTGTATAAGATAGCAGAAATGCCCTGCAGTGAGGTTCTTAAAAGTTATTGATTGCTCTCAATTGTTCAAAAGAAGAATTAAATTTCTTGTGGTTATATAAAAATTCACTTTCCTCCAGAACTTTTGAAATGGATTATCCATCCCCAGTAGAAGTCACATGACTTGTCTCTGGCAGGAGGATCATATGGTCCTCCACTGACTGACATGCATATCTGGTTGTATATCAAAGCCCATGTTGGCTTTAGGCTCCCTACTCACAAGTACTTCTTATGCATCTCAAAGTTTCTACATATCTACCCCATTCTCTAAGGCCTGCTTCTGTTTATGGATTTTCCTTCTAGCTACCCATCCTCCTGATAACTCATGATTTCCTTGTTCTCTTGCTATCCTTACTATTCCTTATCTTTATATTTTCTATCTCTTCAATCTTGACTATTCTCTCTTGACTCCCTAGTCCTGGGTATGTCGAGTGTACTTCTTTTTCTTTCTGCCAGATGTGTAGAAGGAATCTTTTGTGCAATGTTGGAAGATTTTGCCTGTCAAAATGCTGTTGATTTATGAGCTTAGTCAGCAGATAGGAAGGTGGAAGTTCTGGTACAGAGAAAGGATTTCTTGGAATTTCTTCAAGAGAGTCGGGTACAAGGGATTGTCCCTGAATGATGACAGAGATGGACACATGAACCTGAGGAGAGGTTACTAAATCATGGCAAAACTTAAAATAGAACAAATGGAACAACTGAGTTATGAACTAGTTGTGGAACAAGTGCAATTCTTTGGCCTAGGAAATTATTCATAATAAGTTGGTCTCAGAGTCCTTGGTTCATGCGCTTGAGCACAGGTGGAAAAGCTGTGGTAACACAGATGCCTCTGGACATGTTCTCACTTGTCTATTAAATTTTTCTTTTTAATAGGGTGGCCATTTTATCTTGTCAGTTTCTTTATTGTGCCATTTTGCAAACATGTGGTGACAAGAAACATGGAGGGTAACAAATAAATGTCCCTTCTCAAGGGGTTCAGGCTCTCCTAAATAAACCAAACTTCTGATTGGACCCTCCTTAGATGTGCATCACTTTTTCTTCTGGCTTTTTCCACCCATCATATCTATCGCCAAACTCTGGAGACCTAACCTTTGGCTGTTTCTCCTTCTTCTGTTCTAACCATTCAACTCTCTTTGACTACTCTAGTAGGTGCCATATTGGAAATGTATGCTTAGTCTTTCTCTCTTGGCTCCTGGATCCTACAACTATTACAAAAGTTTTGCCAGTGTGTGGTCATTGGGTACACATCACATTGTGATTCTGTATACCTCTGTCTGACATTTAGGTATGATTTGCACTGAATTTCTTGGAACCATGGTATTTATATTTTCCTATCACTGCTCTCCTTTTCTACCCACTCCCTGCTAACTCCTGGAGTTTGCTCTTTTTTCTCATGACACTGTTGAATCTTCCTTCTGGAAGACCTGTCTAAATCTGTGTCAACTTATTCTTGTTCTGCTCCTGGCTTTCTCCACACCTATCTCTCTGCTTGCTCCCGGAGCTTGCTCTGTCTCTCTTGCTTGCTTGTTGGAACCTGAACTCCATGAACATATACCAGAAGTCAATTGCCTTATAAAATCATTCTGTCCTTGAACTAAGAGATTAAAGTAAAGTTTCATTGTTTTATGAAAAAGCTCACAATAATCAGCCTCAATGACCTAGAAATGACACACTCAAATTCCAAATTTCCACAAAGTTTTAAATACTCCTGCCACTGCACAAGCACACGATCCCAAAACCTCTTATCCCTCAGCTTGTTCTACTATCCGCTGTAAGTCAAAGCCTTCTCTGCTATTTCCTCTTGGGCTTTCTTTATTCTCTGCTCTCTCTATTCTATCTCTCTGATCACTAACTTTGGTTTTATTGGATTCAGGAATACAAATGTATTTTGGGTGTATATAATACTCAAAACTGTTACATGCTATTCTAATTTAAGTAAAAGGCTGACTGTAGAGCTATGATTTGTCATTTCCTCTTCAGATTCAAAATCTTTTGTTTAAAAAGATTTTTTTCAAGGTTCTTTTCCCTGTCCTGGGTCAGGCAGGTCATCTGACACTGACAGAGAAGAGAGCATAATGGAACAGTCCAGGAAAAGACACAATGTGCTTTCCAAAACAGAGAGAGAAAGAGAGAGAGAGAGAGAGAGAGAGAGAGAGAGAGAGAGAGAGAGAGAGAGAGAGAGAGAGAAAGAAAGAGAGAACTATTCCCAAGAGAGATTGCAGTTTCTCATTCTCCTTTGATTGATTTTGTAGCTTTTAAATGACTGTGTGATCACTTGTTTAAGTCTGTATATTCCTCCTCTTAGATTTCTAATTTTTTCTAAAGTATAAACTTTCTTTTATCCCAGTATTTATAAGTTCATTGCTTATCTCAGAATCTATAAGTTAATTGAGAATGGTGATAAATGTTTGACACAAGTAGGAAAAAATCTAACTTAAAACATTTAACAAATAGGGTTGTTACAAAATCTATACATAGGTAATCTTAAGAACAATACAGTCCTTATATGTAACTTGTTTTCAAATTCTGTTTAGAAAAATGGATCTACTCAATTACTTATAAAGGAAAAAAACAACTTGCTAATAACAAATTTATAACTTGCTAAGTTTGTGTCTAATCATTTATATCTTTACTATGATCAACTGTATAATAAATGGAAGGAATGTCATCCTTAGAAGTCCTAAATATGGTAAGAGTTGTTAAGGAAATTAGTTTAACCATTGCTTATGGGAAAGACAATTCCCTCATCTAGCTATGGAAATAAATCTACCTTCTGTCATAGAGGAAGCTGTTAGCATGTCTTTGAAGGCAAGTTTTCCATATTTTCCATCCACACCTTTTCAGTCTTTTTGAAACAGACATGTGGAAACTGCTATAAACTCTGGGTGGCCTAGTTTTCTCTATGAAATCGAGGATGTTCCAGTCTTATGGAAACCCTTCTTTCTTGCAAACTGAAAAATAAAAAATATAGTAATATACTTCCATTAGAATTAATTGTAGATAAACCAGTTAAAATATTTGAAAACAAAATATCAAAGAAGAATTCAGAAATATCTTGGAGAATAGTCCCATGACATAATGTACTCAGTTTCTAAATGATATTCAAGGTATATATAAGGTGAGATTCAAACGGTATCATTTACAGACAGTGAGCCTGCCAAGAATAGTAAATTATTTGTAATATCATGACAATCATAAATATTCCAGCTAAATAACTATATAAATATTGTTATATATTTTTTTATTTTCTTCAGTTCTGTGGTAGGCTGCTAAGAGACTGTCTCACTTTGTCATTCAGAGGACTGAAAATTTTATGTCTTTCTTGTCATGTAGTGAAGAATGCATTCCATGGTCTCGGTATCTATGTTTATATGAAAATCTATGCTGCTTTCAGGAAGACTACATAAATGTGTTTACTAAAAAAAATTTACTTGACAGAATAAATATCCTACAATAAGCTAAATTACTTTTTTTGGTGTACCTCTAGGTGCAACTTAGTGGAAACCTTCATTCTATAAACACAAGGGTTTAAGGAATCAGTTTGAATTGCCTCAGATACATAGCCCTGAGAGATAAAGAAGTGAGTATAGGGAAATAAAAAATTAAGCTCATGTGAATGTCTGTGAATATCATTGTAATCTGGACATAATTTTTGAGAATTTCAAGATTTTTATCTCAGGATTTGAACTACAATACTAGAAAATTTATGCTAATATGTTTCATAGACATATTTTTATATCTCAAATAATTTCCATCAACACAACACATATAACCTTCAGAACATGAAAATGAAAATGTATGGAACAAATTCTAAATCAAAGCTCTGTATGCATCTTTTGTGCTAATATTTAATGATTGACTTGAATACTTATAGAAATACCAGTAAACACAGTAATAGTTTCCTACATTCACAGACTAAGATTGGGGTAAAAAAAGACAATGGCAAGCACATAAATCTCTTAAAAACCTGATTAAAATATGAATATATTCATGATAACTGATCACATTTTGACAATAAAAACATATGAAATAAATATAAGTATATTTTGATAAAGGGATTAGCCAATAAAATATGGTCAATATACATGTCAAAAGAACAATCAGCATAAATATGTAGGAATTCTGTCATTTACTGTATTAAATGATTTTGGTGTATATTATGCTAAATTAAATAAGCTAATATAGAAAAACTAATGCTACCTGCTGTCATTGATTTAAAATAAACACAAAATATCTTGATATCATTGTTAAAATACCAACTGTATACAGGAAGCAAACCAGTAAATCAACAAATAGCCCAATGACTGTTACCAGAAGCTGGAAGTGAAGCAAGTGAAAAAAAGAAAGAAGAAGATACTGATAAAAAGTTGTGAAGTGTCAGAGGGAGGAGGGAAATGTTTTGAAAAAAATCACATAGCATATTAACTGTAATTCATAATAATCTAATGTATTTGAAAGCTACAAAGTTTATTTAAAATATTTTTACTAAACAGTAACTATGTAACAAGATTTATATGCTGACTAAGTTGACTTAATTATTTTTATAATTTATGCATATATAAAATAAAACCTTGAACTCATATTGAACTGATAATTTAGGATATCTTTTAACTCCATGATGAAATAATTTTTGAGGTATTTGAGATTAGAAATGTGTAGTAAAGACAAATATGTACCTTGATTAATGAATAGAGACAATAAAATATGGAGCTAATAACTATTGTAGAGAATGAGAGACAAGGTCAGTATGGAGTTTGAATGAGAATGAACTCCTTAGACTCGTAGATTTAGCTGTTTGGTCATCAAGAAGTGCCATTATTTGAAAAGATTAGGAGATGTGTCTTTGTTGAAGGAAGTATGTCACTGATGGTAGGCTTTGAGGTTTCCAAAGCCCAAGTAAAGTCCAAAGTCTCTCTTCCTACTGCCATGTACATGGATGTAGAACTCTCAGCTGTTTTTCCAACATCATGTTTGACTGCCTGCTGCCATGCTCCCTACCATAATAATGATAATGAATGAAGCCTCCAAAACTGCAAGCAAGTCCCAATATATCATTTGATCATAAAGTTCGCCATGGTTGTGTGTATCTTCATTGCATTAACTTCATCAAGGCACTAACTAGGATATTTAGTAAGTCAGAAAGCATAATTAAAGTAAATAGCACCCTTCTTTGCTTTGACATCCAACTAATTTAAGCAGTCAGGTTTACATTACAATTCTGAAGAGTTGATAGTGGTGCAACTTTTAAAAAAGAAAAATATCTTAAAATTAGGAATTTGGTCTACAACTTCTAGCCAGACTATAGAGGTATTAAGAAATGGCCTGGCTCATAACGATGCCTTGGGATTCTCCTCTGGATCACAATTTTCCAGACCACCAACATTAGACTAGGCCACTCTGTAAAGGTAATCAAACAGAACAGAAACAAAACACACTGGTTCTAGATGCACGCAGACAAGATAGATATCCAGGATGTCCAAACACAGACTGGCCAAGCATCCCCCTAATCTAGCTAACGTTGCTGACTACCTTTGTTTTTCACATGGTCAACTAGTTTAGACTTGTCTAGGTTTTGAACCTTGAGAAAATCTATTAATATTTAATCTAGAATCTCAGAGTTTGTTGTGAGAGATGTTTGTTGTGAGGAATGTCAGAAATCTTATACATAGCCTTACAAATATGGCTGACTAAAAATGAGCTGAAGGCTGTTCAAGGACAACAATAATAGGTATCCTAAAGTAGAAGGGGAAAATACCACAAGGCTTCAACCCTACAAAACAAATTAATCTTCTTAATTGTTGATCACAGTATATTTCTACTGGGCCTCATTAACAGGGCATGTACAACAGTAAACTGCAACACTTCCAATGTTTCATATAGCACAAGTGTAGCAGTAGCAGAATAATGTTTTGCTGTTCTTCCTCACTGATACTTGTGTTACATTATTTCTCTGACTTACAAAAGGGAGGAGAGTTATTTCCATTCTGAGAGTGCATTTTATCATGTCATGTAAATTTTACTAACAATTTAACCCTATGCACTCCCAACATATTTCACAAGGACAAATCCATCTTTATATGATGTAAAAGGAATTTAATATGTCTACATGGACCGAAATGTTATTGAGGAAAATTACACATAATTTTTCCTCAAGAGTAAGTTAAATTTCCAAGCACCCTATTTTAAGGTATAATTACCAATTAGCCTACAAGAACATAATAATAGTATAACATAAGGAAATTGCTTCAAAATTATAGGGAATTGGAAGTTGATGATTATTATATAAGATGTTTGGTAAAATTTATTCATACCAAAATTATTTGAATTAAAGTTTTCAGAGTAAAAATTAGTAGACACATAATTGATTCATTTAAAATGAAAGAAGAGAATATTCAAAGATTAAACACATAGAATAGTTGTCTTAATTTCCATGGTGGATAATCCTCACTTTGAAGTTGATTGGATGAAGACATGCCAGTGAGTTACTAAAGCATGTTTATCACTGTTTTTATGAGATTATTTCAAGAGAGCATTCATGTGGTAAGAAGACCCATCCTTATAGTCACAAATAAGTTTGGCTACCTGATAAAAGAATATCTTTGTAGAAAGAAAAAACAAAACCACTATCACAGAAAAACACAGCTCTAAAGAGCAGTGATCATTAGGAGATCAGGCCTAGGGATAGGAGGTGCTGAACTGTCAAAGAAAGCAGGTTAATTAATGAATCAAACAAACAATAATAATAACAAAACCTAGGAAGCAGTGTTCCTCACAGGGCTCCAGATCAAACCATTCCTCAATATTTCTATCTTGACCTCTTGTCCTCATGTCTCTGGATGATGATGAGGTAAAACATATCCTACTTGATCAAGCTGCATTTAGTCATGTTTCATTTTGTTTTATTTTGTATTTCAATCACAGCAATGGAAACCCAAACTCTGATACCCTCTGTTTTACTTGTGGCACTGTTAGCCATATACTGTAATTTCATTTGAATACTTGCTTTTTACATTGTAAAATTAGTTTATTAATGAGTAGCTTATTCATAAGAATTTAAAATATATACTGATTTTCATTAATAAAGCTATTATTTCCTTTTCTCCAGAAGCAAAACACTTTACTAAATGTCAAAAGTAGAATTATTTCATTTGTAAATTTCTATAAATGAATGTGGAATATGTTGATCATGAAAGCAATATACTCACATTAAAATAAGCATAATCTATATTTTATATTGTAAATTGGGTTAAAAGTTTTTAATATATGCATCTATGACTTAACTTTTAGATTGCAATTTGGGGTTTTATAACATTTTTTGATATTTAGCTTCTCATTTTCTTTTTCAGTATAAACATAGCCTATAATGACATTTTTATGTTAAAAATAACAATAAATATTTCTGTGTTATTTTATGTAGTTAACATTTTGCTCCCTTATACTGAGTAATTTTTTCACTGTAATTTATTATATATTTGCATCTGAAGAAATTACCATTCTTCATGTTTTAACTCTGTGCTGACAAAGATCACCAGAATTACTCTGTGTTAACAGAGGCAATTAAGCCCCCATTTTTCCTTTTTAGAGTGAACATATTTTTTTGTAGTGTGATCACAAAATAATCCCCAATAACTTTGAACATGAAGTACAAGTTTACAAAATATGTACTCTGTTACTGGTCATAAGTCAAATTACCTATTTTGAAAATAAGGAATCCAAAGCCACTGAAACAATTTTATAAAAGAATAAAAAGAACATGAAATGAACTTCATACTCTAATGCTTCATATCACTGTAATGTAATACTTAAATACAACAAAACAGTTTAATAAAACAACCGAAGAAAATTACATATAGAATAGCAAAGGAGATTGAATACTGAGTTCTCTCAGAACATAAAACTTGAAATCTAAAAAGAGAATCATTTGTGTAGAATTTACCAAAGAACACTATAGCCTGATTCAATCAATGATCTTTTTTATTAAATGTTAGAATCTTAATTCAAAATATAAGTTAACACAAGCAACATTATTTAGCACTCCTACTGAAAACAATCACCAATAGGTGGTGCTGATGTGATGAAATTTGATTAAGCTTCATGCAAATCTGATCCTTGATTCAACTTCTTTTAATTACCAATAAAGCTTCATCTCACATTCTACTTAGCAACCATTCAATAGTGAACTGGTTATGAAATGTCACCAGGGATAAAATGTTTTAAGCATTTGAGAAGCATTTTCTATCACCATCATTTAAATATGTGAGAAATAGGTCAGAGAGCATCACCATAAAAAACAGCCTGTTCAAGGTGGTACTTATCTGATAAATGAATATACAAGTGCTTGACTCAAATGGAAGTTATGAATTTTGCATCAAGCCCTTCATCAAGGTTGAATTACATAATGTCTCAGTTAATGGCATATCTGTGTGATATTTCTTGTCAAGCATTATTTCTTTTTGTATGGCTAAATATTTGATTTGTGAGACACAAAATGAATTTCAGTGACAGCATCAAAAGAATGTTTACAATTGCAATTAATCCTGAGTGATGAGACTACTAAGCACAGAACGTGCATGGACAAAAACTGTGATTTCAGACAAGTAGAATTTATAGCCAGATGCAAAAATACATAAAATTATTTTGGTTTTATTTTGAAATCTTTAATTATAAATATAAAAACTAATTCCATTAATGGCAGACATTTTTGTAATAATGTTTGAAACGTTTGATACATGCAATTTTTTGAAACACAAATCACTTCTTACAATTAAATGGCAATAACAAACCTTTTAATTTGACACTTTTATAACAAACTGAAAGTATCCTCAATAAAAATATTTTAGACATTTGAAAAGTAACTACCAAATAAATGTGAATATTTTCAAACTTGATACTTTTGCTTTTTCAATAGTTATATTTATAAATGATGATCTTTTAACCATTTAAAATATGATTAAAATAAAAGCCATAAATCTATTCAAAAATATTCACCCCATTTCATCTTTGTGTTTTGTTAAACATGTTTTTTCCTCTCTTTTTTTTTTCTGTTTTCTGAGTTCTACCCCCACAAGATACACATAAGTGACTCTGACAGAAGATATCATAAATTACTATATAATTACAATTTTAATAGTAGTTGTCTTTAGAAGACCATATTCATCATATGCATATTTTATTTATTATATTAACTATTAGAAATTTGTGGTTTTTTTCTGCCAAATTTTTGTTTAAAATGCTCACATTTAGAGACAGGGTTTTACAAAATTAGTACAGTAAAAATATGCTCAATAGTTTGTCCCTGAGTTAAATACCACTTGTAAATAAACAGAGGAAAATCCAAGACAGATATTAGACAGTAAAGTTTCTACAAAGAGACAGGTAAAAGCTAGAATGTAAACAGAAATCAAAAGATATAATTGAGACACTAAGGAGAAAGCCATAAAAGATGATCCCAGCAAGCTTTAGCATAAAGTGGACATTTCAAGTCTCTTTGGAAACTCAGCTGTGCCATGTGGTATTTTATTGGATGCTGTCTTATGAGAGGATGCTTTGCTGAAGCAGAAATGTGAGAGGATATTTTGCTGAGGCATATACTTGGGGGAACTCATGATGTTTGGAAAGAGTATAAGTATAGCCCAACATGCGGTGAATGAGGCTCTTGTATTGGTTCACCATGCAATGCATCACTAATCTTTACTGATCTTTGCTTGCTGTAACTTCACAGGGATAAATGTACCAAAGAATTTCTCATGGTATTCTGTCTGGCTCTTTCTTGCCCTTTCTGTTGACTCATGTCAATTCAGCAGAGCCTCATGGTTTCTGCTGAATGAAGTCTCTGCTACTGCTTCATATTTGGTGCTTGCTTTTGGAATAGACTGCTGATAACCTGATAACAAAGAGTGGAGTTGTCCCCAAAGAACTACTTCTAAAGAGGTCCACAAACCCCTTTGTCCTATGAACCATCTTTTTCTCCTTCCTTTTGATGTGGGCTTGAAAGGAGGTTGAAACATTGAAGAAATTTAATTAATGTAGGTTTTGAAAAAATCTAAGCCTACAGGTGGTGCCCAATGTAGCTTAGGCATAATGGGTAACTGCGTCAAAAGTAGTAGAAGAAAAGACAGATTTTGATGGGTTGGAAATGTTGTTTAAGGAAGTTGGCAAAATAGAAACTCCTCCCAGCGGGTGGTCTTCTGCCTTGCCCCCAGAAAGGGATTTCTGATTTTGCTTCACAGTCTTCCGTATATGCCCTTTTTAAAAAGATTGGGGGAGGGGTCGAGCTGAAAATTCAAAAGGTTCACTCAATTCTCTTGTGTTAGAATGGATTGCAGAGTTAGTTGGTTATGCACTTAGAGACTTTGCAGATTGAAGTTGAAGTACTTGGAAAACAAAAGAACTGTTGAGAATAGAACAAGTATCAGGCTTGGTGTCTGAGACAGGGAATTTACCTTATGAAGAAAGAAGAAAGCACACTTGGCTGGAAGACAAACAGCAGCTCTGCCCAGCTCCATGCACTTTCACTGCCAGGTGCCCAGAGCACTTCTGTGATACAAAGAGCTGGGAAGATAGGGAAGCTGTACAAAGATAACAGGTTAGTGTTCAGCCAAGTGCACTGCCAGAAAATTTGCTTGGGGCTACACAGGAACATTCAGCTTGCCCAGTCCTTGTGCAGCATTTGCCTGATATTGACGGTGGTCATGGTTATAATGAGTTGACATGGCATTCAATAGAAAAGCTAGATTTCAAACATTTTAAAGAGGCTACTGTATTGTATGGCTTGCATTCACCATTTGTTAAAGAAACGTTAAGTAACTGGGCTATGAAACATAGAGTTAATCCCCAAGATGGAAAGAGATTTGTGTCAGCTGTGCTATAGGCTGGTCAATGCTTACAAGGGTTATCATGGTGGAAGCATAAAGCTACAAAAATAGAACGATGTAATACAGCAAGCAAGATAATAGTTACTAAAGACCAACTGCTTGCTGCAGGGTGCTATGCTGACCTACTTGAACAAATTCAACCTGAT
The DNA here is from genome assembly GCF_011762505.2 of Arvicanthis niloticus. Lineage (NCBI taxonomy): Eukaryota > Metazoa > Chordata > Mammalia > Rodentia > Muridae > Arvicanthis > Arvicanthis niloticus. The sequence continues at coordinate 151,548 of NW_023045169.1, read as the reverse complement.
GATGTAATTAAGCAATGTTGTGTTGTTGTTTTAAGAACTTTGGATATAATTGAGAAGTACAGGACGGTGGGATCTACTTCATTTACTAAGGTAATACAGTGTCCTAAAGAAACATTTGCTGACTTCTTACAGAGAGCTTGGGTTCATCTATAAATAGAGCCATACTCGACTCTAAAACCAGACATGGATAAAAATCTTGGAAGCTGAAAAGGCAAATACTGAATGTAAGAGAGCAATCAGACCACTGAGATCACAAGGAGTTCAATGGAATGATGGATAAAAAAAAAATAGCTGATAATAGCCCTCATGAGCATCACGTCAACATCATAGAGCAAACTGGAGCTAGAAGTCTCAGAAATCAAAATTCTGGATGCTTTAGTTTTGCTCATTTGCAAAGAAATTGTAAGACTAAAAGATTCAGAGCTCAAAATAGCAGGTACATGGACTCTGGAGAATATTGTATTCATAGAAGAGAGCAAGCATGTTCTAGTTGCTATAAACCACAAATGCTTCCAGTGCATTGTAGCCACTGTGGAAAGGGCAAGCACTGGTCAAAGACTGTAGGTCCAAGACAGACATTAGGTCTCAAACATCCCCTCTTGACATAGGGAAACAGAGGGGCCAGACAATTTGAGGCCTCACAGCAAACAATACGAACCTTCTTCCTTTGGTCAACTCAGAGGTACTAAGCAGGCAAAAAAAAAAAAAAAAAAAAAAAAAAAAAAAAAAAAAAAAAAAAAAAAGCAAACTACAAACAAGCTACAGAAAAAAGTATAGCTTTGGATCTGGCCACAAATTTACAGTATCCCTAAAAGTTAAATGTTACAAATTAACCACTTTCATGAGAAACATCATATTAATGGGAATGGTTCAAAATTTTTTTATCACTTGGCAACAAGACAAAATAATAATAATAATAATAATAATAATAAGTAGTAGTAGTAGTCTTATTATTAAGCAAGCTCCATAACTTGCATGTTGTAACCCTGGGTACCAAAAGAAATGATATGTAGCAGATGGATTTTTTCATTGTGAAGAATTTGAAAAAAATATATACACCATACTGTTGATACATATACAGGGTTTCAATGGACTATTGCTTTAATTTTTAAAAATGTTGATTGTGTAATTATATATTTAATTAAACTAATAGCAGTTATGGAGATACCTGAACAAATTAAGACTGATAGTGTTCCCACCAATGTATCCAATAAGATGGAGCAATTCTTTACATATTACAATATAAAGCATGTTACTGGTATACAACACATTCCCACAGGTCAAGCAGTTAATTGAAATAGTCAATCATACTTTAAAAGAGAGGCTTATTAAACAAAAAAGTATAAAATCTCCCGGGGACATATTAAATAATACTTTGTTAACTCTAAATTTTCTTAATATTGGAAAAAAAAAAAAAAGGAAAGAAAGAAGGAACAACAGCAGCTGAGAGAAACTGGATTTAAAAAAATAAACTGAGGAACTAGGCCAACCAATATACTATAAGGATATGTTGACATTAGAATGGAAACCTGCACCAGTTCTATTAGGATATGGCCATGCTTATGTATCTACAGGGAATGAGAAAATATGGTTACCAACAAAGCTCATAAAGATTAGATCTGACCAGGGAAACCTCTTCTCAGCTAAAACATGAATGTCTTCACACACACACACACACACACACACACACACACACACACACACAAACACACAAATAGCCCAGATGAGTCACTCTTACAGACTCTCTCAGTTACTGATTCCTCCAAGATATGCATGCATATCAATTTCAAAAGTGTTAGCCCAAACTATCAATCACACAGAGACTAAACAAATGCTACAGCTATCTTTTTGAAGACTAACCATTTTATTTTTCCTTAGCCCCCCCCCCCCAAAGTTTTTTTGCTCCAATTTCAGCAGGAAGCAATAGTTAAAAGACCTTCATCCCAGTCCCTTGGCGTGGATGGTTTCTTTTTCTATTTATGAATTATAGTTGTTGTCATCAAGGGTGATAAGTTGTTGGTTATGATCAAGGAAGAAACTAAATAAAGTTTAAATCAGAGATTTCTCTCCTCTAATTTTCTCTTATTTTTCTTTCATAACTAATGATGGAAGAAAAGAGAAATAAGAAAATAATATAACAATAAATACATTCATAAAAAGTAAAATCTACTAATCTTAAATATTTTACTTTGGCATTGAATTATGTAGACTGATAAAAATTTAAAGTTATTTTGTTTGAATAATTGTATATTGATAAAAACTTAATGTTTTGGTTGACTATATTGTAAATAAGCCCTTTATTTCAAATGTGATGCAAAGTTCTAGTTTTATAGTTTTTATAATTATGTCTACTGTGAAGATTGTTAATGTTAGAAAAATGACAATTTTTTTAAACAGAGTTTAAAAAAGGTTATGAGGTGGAAATTTCTGGTTTGTTGCAAACTCAGTTGTGTCAAAAGATGTTTTCCTAAATGTTTTCTATCTTGTGAGAAGATATATTGCTGAAGTAGACTCCTGAGAGGACATGTAATACTTAGAAAGAATATAACTAGAAGTCAACAGACAGTGAAAAAAGCTCTTGCATTTGTTTGACTTGCAACACTTCACTAGTCTTTAGTAAAGATCCTCTTGTATTGCCAAGTCATACAATTCTTCCCTGGTCTTCACTGATCTTCACTTGTCATGACTTTGTAGAGAGGAACGCATCCTAGAAATTTCTCATAGTATTCTGGATGTTTCTTGGCACTTGAGCTGCCTGGTGCAGATTCAGTGGAGCTTCACAGTTTCAGCTGGATCAAGTTGCTGCTACTGATTTTTTATTTTTTTATTTTTATTTTTTTTGCTATTGGAATGGGTTGCTGATATCTTGATAACAAAGATTTGGAACTCCCCCAAAGAATGACTTCTGCTTCTTTTTTTTTTTTTTTTTTTTTTTTTTTTTTTTGTTTTTTGTGTTTTTTTGGTTTTTTTTTTTTTTTTTTTTTTTTTTGAATCTCTGAATGTTTTTTTCCTTCATTCTTTTTTTTGTGATTTTTTATTAGATATCTTATTTATACTTCAGATGGCATCCCCTATCCCCATTCCCCCCACCCCCCTTAGGAAACCCCTATCCCGTGCCCCTTTTTCCTTTTTGCATTTATACATTTTTTTCAAAAAAATGTTAATCATAGGCTTTATAAGTTTGGAATTGTTCAATCAGAGGTGTAACCCACTGACCGACCTAGATATAACAACTATCTTTGACTGGTGGAGATACATGAATATCTGCCTCCCTGTCTCCCCCCTCTTTCTCTCTTTCATCACCTAGCTTCTCCTCTCCTTCTTCTTCTCCTCTTCTTACCCCTTTTCTTCCTCTCAGTACTCCTCCTACCTTAGCTCCTCCTACACATCACCCTTCCTGTTAAAATGAAACTTTTCTCTTAAAATACAATTAGAGCATAATTATGCCAATTTGTACTAGTGAGGTACAGGATAGTCCTAATACCCAGTCCACTTCTAAATAGGTCCATAAACCCCTTTGCTCTATTAACCATCTTCATCCCCTACCTTTGGTTGGTGAGCTAGAAGATAGTTTGAAGCATTTAAGAACCCTACATGAAGTAGGTTTTGAAAAATCTAAGCTTACATCAGCAAATATAAATATTATTACTAATATGTTTCTAAATGGATACTCAGACATACTTTACTAAAGTTGATCTCATTGTCACTTTTGGTATTAATTCTTGCACAAAACAAGCCTTAGGGATCATTTGTATAAATTGAATAAGTTTTTTCATTGTAATAAAAATGAATATTTTATTTGCATTAGCAGTCTTAATTCCACTGTGCTATTTGAATTATACTATCCAAACTATAAAATAGTAGTGCTTCTGTGTTCTAAATTGCTGCTTTTGTTGCTATGGTTTTCCTTAGCCCTGCAAGAGTACTACTCATTTTTATCATGTGTCCTTTCTGTTAAAACTTAGGAATTGTATTTTAAAATTCAAGCAAAGTTTTTAATATTAGGGAAAAATTTTAACTCAAAACCGACTTCTGATCCATTTAAGTAAGGTTATTCTCATGAATAGTTTTTTTGAAGTTTAATTCTGCTGAAGAATAAGGATGTGGTCTTTGAGAATTACTCATATACTGACCAAGTATGAGTGTTTATGTTTATTTAGAAATATGGCACTTTAAGAGATGTTATGAAATTTTTATAAGAGTATTTGGTATATGTTTTGAAGACAATGTCAAATGTAATGTCATCATTCCCTACTGATACACTTTCACCATCAGTGAACAGTTTTCTTGATAAGAAAATAGAGGAGAGAAGACAATGACTAAAGTATATAAATTATTATTGTGATTCTACCAAAACCACAGGCTTCTGTCAGGGGCAGCCCTGCTTATACACTGAAGGCCTGAGGTCAGCTATAGGCCTGACATACAGGCATACTAACACAGTCTTGGGTTTCTGTGGAAAAACCCTGAAACAGATGGCTAGAAGATATTGTAAACAAGCAGCTTTGATGGAAAATTGCCAAGTCTTAGTCATAGACCTTGTAGATAGGTAACCTTAACAAGCAGCTTTAGTGGAAAGTCGCCAAGTCTTATTCATAAACCTTGTATAAAAGTAACCTTGATGGATAGTACCAACTTAGATAAGGAAAAGTGAATCATAGGCAGAGTCATAGTGACCTATGCCCTGAAGCTTCACCCAGCTGATACTCTGTTCTGGACAAAATCTGTACTCCCTCTGAACACTTACGTTCCTGTGTCATCCCCTTCCCCCACATCCTGCTTTTTTGTGTATATAGCCCCGTGTGAAAAAGTAAAAATTATGGTTTGATCAGCCTATAGACAAGCCGTGATTTTTTGCATTCGCCTGTCCCCCATCCTCTCTTTCAAGTCATCTCCCTGTATCCCTGTTTAATGCCCTGCTGGCCACGACAGGCTCCTACATCTTTCTTTTGCTTATATTATTTCAAAAACAGTATTCTAAATGAAAAGTAATCTACGAGTTGTCTACATTTCTATAGAACATACATTTCTTTACAAGTCATAAATATACCATGATGATAAACCATGAGACAAACAAAATATATTAATTTTAAATAAGATGATGAAAGTAGTTATTCAATTTATACAAATGATGCCTGAAGCTGGTTTTTGGAAAGGATTAATAGAAAAGATGACAATGAGAATAAACGGTAGTAGTGTAAGAGTAATCATTTTTATTTGATGTTCCATGAAATTTTGTCCACAATTTTCTTATAGATTTTCTAGAATGAAGATGATTTACTATCATATTAATATATATTTATTTATTTTTAAAAATTTTCTTTTGTATCAGCTTATAGCTAGTTACTTATCAATAGGTTGTTATTTGAATAATAAGAAAAGTAATTGTAATTAGAATATCACATTGAAATTATTCATGCACCCATATTTACAAAAATTTACTATCAAGTATATAGAGAGGGTATATGCATATGGATGCAGGTGTCCAGATATTAGAGGCATTGGTCAGCCATCTCTCTCTGTGAAGCTAGAGTTTCAGGCACTTTAAGTAACCCAACATCTGTGCTGGGAACTAATAGGTCTTCTGTCAGTATGGTATGCATTGGTAGTTTCTTTGTTTTCTTTTTTTTATTGTGGTTTTTCTGTTTGGGGGGGCTCTTTGCTTTTATTTTTGTTGTTTGTTTCTATTTTATTAAAAATTGATTCTTCTCTTTTACAATACATACCAACTGCAGTTTCCTCTACCTGTATTTCTCCTACCTCCCCCCTTCTCCCTCTCCTATGGATCTACTCTATATTTTCTCCAGAAAATAACAGGCTTCCAAGAGATAACAGCCAGAAAAGCCAAAACAAGTTACAATAAGTCAAGGTGAAAGTCTTCATAGGAAGGCTGGTCAAAGCAACCCAATAGGAGGAAGAATCCCAAGAACAGGCCAAAGTGACAATGATACATCCATTGTTCCATTGTTACAAGTCTCACAAGAACAAGCTACCAGCCATGGCATATATGTAGATGAGCTGGTGAAGACCCATGTGGGCCCTGGGTTTACTGTTCAGGAGTATGTGAACCCATGTGAATCCATTTTAGTTAATTCCATGGGTCATGGTCTCCTATTGTTGCATCTCCTCTGACTTCTACAAACTTTCTTCTTTCTCTTTCACAACAGAGTTTCCCAAGCTTCAAGAGGAGAGACCCAATGGAAAAAAAAATATATATGTATATATATAATTTATATTTATAAATATATAATTTATATATTGTATATAATTATAATATATAAATATATTTATATTTATAAATATATTACATTTATTACATTATATAATATATATATATATATATTATATAATGTATAATGTGTGGGTTGGTGTCTCTATTTCTACCTGCTCCTTTCTCCCTCTCTGATGACAACTATATGATGTACATATATATGAATATATCAGAATATAATTAGGAATCATTTCATTTTTTGCCAGTCTTATTTGGTTCTATCCTTAATCTTTGGGCTATTCAGTCTCTGGTTTGCAGTCACTCAGGAAGTGTAGGGTGTAGGGTCCCTCTGGTGAGGTGCTCTTTAAGTTAAACCAAATATCCACTCCTGTGTGTTCAAAGTCATTATTGTCTCAGTCTTGCATTCAGGTCAGAAATGTAAGTAGAGAGTTTTATGTGTGGGTTGGTCTCGAGGTTTCTCTTATCTTAGCGTACACAGTACCTTCCCATGCACAAGACACTAGTAGGAGTGAAGGCTGCAAGCCCACACCAACTCAACCCCTCTCTATTCAATGAGCTAAATGGAAGTTGTCCTCAACAATGTCAATTCTTAAAGTATAACCTTCTGTATTAGCATCAGTGTGGTTTGGAGACCTCTATGGGACCTTATTGGTCAACAACTCAACCAAATGTAATCTTGTGGAGTCCTCTCTAAGTATTAGGTAGTTTTCTGTTTATTAGGTTTCACACTAGGTTTTCATTTATTCTACAAATGCCCCCAATTTCAGCTGTCTCTCTCACCACACACCTAATCCCTCCTTCTGCCATCCCGTCCTGCCCCCAATCTACTTGTAGAATGTCTTCTTAATTGCTGAGTCATCTGTCTAATCCCCATAAAAATATTTTAATAAGAGCAGACATATTTAGAAGATTGCGGGACAAAATGCATGTAATTGTATATCTAAAGCTAAGCATGTAAAGTGATAATTTAAAGCAGTTATCTGACAGTATGAACAAACGCAACAAGATAGAAGTTTTGAATATCCTTTTTGTTTTTATTTGTGAAAACAAGTTGAAAGCAATGGTTTTCTGAGGGGGATAGTTGCTTCCTAGATATGAGTAATTCACATTCTCTCTAGGGTTCAAAACAATGAAGCCTGTGTTAGACTATTCATTATGAAACTTTTAGGAAAAAAAAAATTTCCATTTAGAAGAACTAAATGTAAGGTAAAAACATTGGGTCCCTAATGCAAACTTAATGTATTACAAGCTGTTAATATATTTTTTTAGAGGTAAAGGAATGAAAAAAAGATTTTCATTTTTGGCAACAATTTCAATTATTTTATAACTTTCTATTCAAGGTCATCTACTATTTTACTTGCTCTTGACATTTTTAATATTAAAAATATGTTTTACAAGGATATATTTAAGAATTATTGTAATTAATTTTTAATATAACATTCACTTCTCTTTTTAACATTGTGTTACAATTTCAATCAGTCGCATATTTGTAATTCTGATTATGTTTAGGGTGTATACAGTATTGTGCAATGAATGAAATCTGAGACACTGAGCACACTGTATGAGAGACACCCAGAAACCTCCTGCCTTGTAGACTGAGCATAGACTACATGGGGGCAAGAAAAATCACGGCATGAGGGAATCCAAGTTAAACAAGAAACAGACATGTCTAAAGCAAGACCTGTAATGATATTGCCTGTAGCATTTCCAGGGCAAGGTTGCTTCTGAATTAGGATGCCAATATTTCTGGAAACACTCTAAACTGAACGGAAAGGAACAACCAAGATAACACTCTAATTTAAAATTTAAATCAGGTCAAGAACAGCTTAAGCAAATTCTAAGCACCTATTAAAACGCCCCTTCACAGTCTTCTCCTTAGATTCCAGGGCCATCTCTTCTCAAGTCCCTCATCATGCTCTTTGCAGATCTACCATTTCTATTATTCTCCCGAATGCAATGTTATTATATGTGTAAATTTTAAGCTATTGCATTTTTTGTTAAATCTTTCACTGGTTAAATGAAGAACAAAGTGAATTAGCTGTGGAAAATGTATCTAAAATGCTCAGCCATTCACATGTCTGACTTTCTGTGTCACTTTGAATTCTGTCTCCCTACCAGTTCCAGTTAATGTTGAAGTCACTTTGGCTAAAAACCTGAACCAAAATATGTCAGAAGTAGTTCTGGATTGTGATGTGTGCATCCATATCTGCATCTCCCTGAGGCACACATCTATGTTTTCATACCCAGTAAATCACTGTCCATCTCTTGGTACAGGAGATCCCAATATTTTTAGGACAGTTATTCAAGATGACGGTGTGATAGTGAATTCGGACATTGGTTCTTCATTTGAACTATGATGTTGAATTAAGGAAATGAGATAGATATCTGGAAATCAGACTAAACTACCCAGGAAAGACTGATAAGGTATTTAATGGTATGAGGTTCCCAGGACCCAATAGGAATGACTGTGGTTGTAATGAGCAGAGAAGGGGAAGATAGAACCTGTGGAGACCACTTCCACAGGTGGAGGAATGGAGCCATCCATTCATCTCAAAGTTCTTTTAACCCAGAAATGTTTCTGTCCAAAGGTAGAACAGGGACAAAAAATGGAGCAGAGACTGAAGGAAGAGCCAACTGGAGATTTGCCCCAACTGAGGATACATCATGTCTGCAGACACCAAACCCAACACTGTTGCTGTGGTCAAGAGGTATTTGCAGACAGGAAACAAGCATGGCAGTTCCTGGGAAGGTTTGTCCAATACAGAGGAAGATGTTGGACCCAACCATTGGGCTAAACTCAGGGAACCCTGTAGGGGTTCTGGTAGAAGGACAGGAGTAGCAGAAGGATATTGCAACCACCTTAGAGGAACAACAGGCAGGCCTGACCACCCAGTCTAAGGAACTAGACCACCAACCAAGGAGTATACCGAAAGGGATCTTTGGTTCCAGAAACATATGTATCAGAGGATGGCCTTGCCTGAAAGCAATGAGAGGGCAGGCCTTTGGTCCCAGGGAGGCTTGGTGGCCCAGAGTAGTGGGATGCTGAAATAGTGGGGCAGGAGAGTATGCATGGGTGGATGGGGGAGCACTCTCATAAGGCAAAAGGGAGGGCAGATGTGGGATGGGGGTTAGCGGAGGAATAACCAGGAAGTGGATATCATGGAGTCAGGAGTGGGTAGAGGGGGTAACTGTGAAGTGGGGTATCATTTGAGATGTAAATGAATGAAATGACTAACAAAAATTAAAAAAAGAAACTATACAGGCTATGTAATATCTCGTGGTAAAGTAATTACCTAGTATGTGTGCATGTATGGCTTTGAATAGATACTGTAAAAACAGGGTTGTTTTGTGTAGAGATATACATAAAAGAAGTCATGAATTTCTAAGGGAGAAGAAAGGATACCTGGGAGCACTTGGAGGGAAAGAAAAGTGGAAAATGATGTGATTATATTATAAACTCAACAATGAAAATAATTTAAAAGTAACAAATAAAATTTAGAAGAATAAAAAATCAAAGATTTTTATTTGTTATATGAAATTGTAGCCTGCACTATAGACAAAATATCTCAACATCAAATGAATACTTGAGCATAAGATTCCTGAACTCTAGGGAGTCACTAAGGGTAGAAACATGAGTTAGAAACTCTAAAATATTAATGCTGTATTAAACTAGGAAAAGATGACAATACAATTGCTAAAGGAGTTGGCCAATATTGACTCCCAAAGTCTTACTTTATTTTTAACTGAAATGCAGTTATATAATTTCCCCTTCCGCCTCTCTTACCCACTCTTCTACAGTCTGTCAATCCTTTTCAAACTCATGGTCTCTTGTTATATGAAATAAACATAATAAATAATATTATATAATATATAAAGCTGAATCTATTTGGTGTTGCTTGTTGGTATATATTTCTAGAAATGACCAATTGGGGTTTGATAACCAAGGAGGGTACTTTATCTTTGTGAAAACTAATTGTTTATTTCTCAGCAGTTAATTGCTTATACTTCTTAATAAGGCATTGGGCAACTGTGTAATTTCCACTGTCAAAATTCTCATTTCAACTGGCTCTATAATTTTTAGTTCTTGTTTAGGCAGCCAGATGTTAAGATTTCATAGATGGGGCTTTCTGTCACACCTGTCACATTCAGAAAACATAATCTTACAGCAGATTTTCTGATCCTCTGGTTTTTAATCTCTCTGTTTCTTTTTCCAAGATGATCCTTATGACTTAGATGCAAGACATAGGTTGTAGAATGTACATACCAAGGTTGAGAACCCCATTTCCAGGACCTTAGCATCTACAAAGTCAAAACAAAGTTTCATTATAAGATATAAAACTGTCCTGAAAATTCTAAATTGGGAACAAAGTTATGTCACTTTAATTTGTATTTAAAAAAAAAAAAAACTACCAGCAATGCTGAGAAGGAAGCATTGTCTGCAGTTTTAGTAAGAGATGCTTTATGGGAATAATTGTATAGTGAAGTGGGGATAGGATTGAGAAAGGTAGGAGATATAACTGAAATGGTTTTCTGTGGTTGTGGGAAAGGAGACAATGTAATATGAAACATGAGAGGCAGGTCATGGAGAATTAAAATTGATGTACAGATAATGAATTCTTATATCAGACTATTAAAATACAATCTCATGTTACTGTAAAGAGTCAGTGGATCAGAATCATTTCCTTATTGAGGTTTATTTAATTATTTTTAAATTTAGCGACTCTCAAAAGAGAAACTGTGTAAAATACATTTATATTACATTCTTTCTATGTGGTTTTAACATCAAATCTTTCTAATATTAATGCTTCAGATGCTCTGTCAATAATACAAAAGACTTACTCAAAATATTATATATATTTATATAATATATAAATAATATATTATTATAATTAATTGTATTATTAATTATTATATTATATCATTATTATATTATAATATTAACATATTAATATAAATATATTTATATATTACCATATTTATATTAATATATATTAATTATATATTAATATATAATATCATTATTATATTAATATATTTTATTAATTATAATATATTATATATAATATATTATATATTTTAAATATATAATATTTTATATTTTAGAACTGGGCCTCAATATTTTTATTCTTCTCTTTGAAGCTTTAGGCTATTGCTATATTTTCATGAAAAAGTTCAAAATCTAATAATATAAGTGATGACTCTATTTCTTTCCTATGTGAATTCTGACATCAGTTTTCACTTATTTATGCCCCATGTATAGTTTTTTAGAATTTATTTAAGCTAAACATGGTATATTGTACTTTAAAATAAGGAAATATGAATCTTTCGGAACATAATTACACATGACAAGAAAATAAAGTTAATATCTTTAAATCACCTAAAAATAGGATTAAAAAGGCCTATTCCAACAGATATGATTTTATAAGAAAGATCAATAATAGGCAGCATGAGTTAATTTATTAAATTGAGAGAGATTAAAAAGTATAATAGTACATTGCTGTAAAGCTGGAAAATGATGATATTGTGCTACAACTGAATGTATACACTGGTCCAAAAATTTTATAAAAAATATTTTAGAATATGTAATTCATATATGTTCAGACTGTGATCTCACATATCCATATTATATCCATTGTACATATAACAAGCAATCCATTAACAAGAGTCAAATATATTAGTTATTTATGCATATATATTTATATTAAGTGATACTAACTTCGTATTTCAATATTTATTGATCTCTAATGTGTCTTATCAAAGAAAATTCTACAAATGATACGTGATTTCTGGACAAATATTCTTAGATGCTGAAAAACTGCTACACATTCCTTTCTGTGAGAGATCTATTCTCACTAATGATTCACAACAGTAGCTTTGGTCAAGATAAAAGACATTGGTTTTTCTAACTTCAATCATTCTTGGATAATAACTAGCTTAACATGGGGAAAAGAACTTCATCTTCATTAATGGAATGCGATCAAAATCTGATAATTTCTGGTAAAGATATCTCTACCCTGTTAAGGGGAAATATAAATGAATATCTGTGTGGTAAGTTTCATGTTGAATTCATTTATTTGACAGGAAGGCAAAGCATGAACTTTATAAGAGCAGCAAGGTAACACAGCATTTTAACATGCAAGAGCTGTCCAGTTTGCCAAGTTTCCACTAATTTTAGACTTTTTTATATGTGAGTTAATACATAGTCCTTTCTCTTTAGTTTCTTTTTCTGTTTTGATTATTAGTGTTCTCACTGTGCACCCCAGGTGACATCTCACATTCCTTCTACTGTATCTTTCCTAGTGCCGGGATTAGAGCTTTGCATCACCATGCATGGATCTTTTTACATTTCAATCATTTTAGTGGACACACTAATTCTACATGTGTATGGCATGAAATAGGATTCTTCTTTATTTTAAAACCTGTTTAGAGTTTGCTACCCTGTACTTGCACCATATGTTTCAATTAAACAGGAACTGATGCCAAACAAGTACAAAGTAGAAGCCTGGACCACTAGACAAGTGGGACAACATTGGGAAGTCAGTTACTATGGAAAGTGCTACAGTTAAGGAAGAGCAACAAGCTACAGGTTTCTGTTGTACAGTAGGATGGTCACTGATAACAGTAAGACAAGGTAGAAAAAATTTTTTTGAATAAATATGAACCAAATCTCGGAGCTTGAGGTCATCGGTTTGCTAATATACTGATTTTCCTATAATATAAGGTATTGTCTTACTTCAGGTTCCTATTGCTATGTTGAAACACCACAACAAAAAGAAATTTCAGGAGGGAAGGGTTTGGTTTACACTGGTTCAACTTACACTTTCATAGCACTGTTCATCATTAAAGAAAGTCAAGACAAATTCAAACAGTGCCAACTAAATTTCAAAAAGATCACTGCATACCCTATAATCCTCTAGACAGCTGCTAATGCCGAGGCCACTGAGAATTGTTCTTTACTGGATTGCTCGTGAAGAGTTGTTCAGTCTGCTTTAATATAAAATGCAAGATTGCTTGCCCAGTGGTGACTCCAACAACAGTGAATTGGGTCTATCTAAATCAGTCACTAGTTAATATATGCTCTACAGCTTTCTTTGAGTTAATTTTGTATCCAGTCAATTTGCTGAAGGTGTTTATCAGGTGTAGGATTTCTCAAGTATAATTTTAGGGGTCACTTATATATACTATCATAACATCTGTGGATAAGTCCTCTGGTTATACAGACAATTGGCTGAGAAAGAAATTAAGGGAACAACACCTTTCACAATAGCAATAAATATTATTAAATATCTTGGTGTAACTCTAACCAAGCAAGTACAATACCTGTATGACAAGAACTTCAAGTCATTGATGAGAGAAATTGAAGAAGATATCAGAAGATGGAAAGATAAAGATGTAGAACTCTCAGCTCTCCCTGTACCATGCCTGCCTCAATGCTACCTGCTCCCACCTTGATGATAAAGGGCTGAGCCTTTGAACCTATAAGCCAGTCCCAATTAAATGTTGCTCTTAAAAATAAGAGTTGCATTGGTCATGGTATCTGTTAACTGCAGTAAAACCCTAACTAAAACCTATAAGCCAGTCCCAATTAAATGTTGCTCTTAAGAATAAGAGTTGCATTGGTCATGGTATCTGTTAACTGCAGTAAAACCCTAACTAAAACAGAAACCAGAAACATACAATAGAAAAAAGAAAGCATCTTCAACAAATGGTGCTGGTCTAACTGGATGTCTGTATGTAGAAGAATGCAAATAGAGCCATATTTATCACCTTGCATAAAATTCAAGTACAAGTGGATCATAGACCTTAACTAATAACTAGATATACTGAATCTAATACAAAAGGAAATAGGAAATAGTCATAAATGCATTGGTTCAGGAGATAATTTTCTGGACAGAACACCAATGGCTTAGGCTATAGCATCACAATGATAAATGGGATTTTATGAAACTGAAAAGCTTCTGTAAGGCAAAGGACACTGTCAATAGGACAAAAAGGCAATCTATAAATCGGAAAAAATATCTTCAATAATGCTACATCTAATAGAGGACTAATATCCAAAATATATAAAGAACTCAAGAAGGCAGACACCACCAAACTGAATAATCCAATTAAAGAATGGGATACAGAGGTAAACAGAATTCTCAACAAAGGAATCTCTAAATGTCAAGAAGTACTTAAAAACATGTTCAACATCCTTAGCCGTTAGGAAAGTGCATATCAAAACAACCCTGAAATTCCATCTTACCCATCAGAATGGCTAAGATCAAAACTCAAGGAACAACACATCCTGAAAAGGATGTGGAGAAAGGGGACCACTTGCCATTGGTGGTGGGGGTGTAAATTTGTACAGCTACTCTGGAAATCAATTTGATGGTTTCTCAGATAATTGGAAATAGTTCTACGTGGAGACCGAGTTATTCTCCTAGGCATATGTTCAAATGGTGCTTCACCATACTTCAAAAAAAAACCAAAAACAAACAAACAAAAAAAAAAACAAAAACAAAAAACAAAAAACATGTGTCATTGTGTTCCTAGCTGTTTTAATGGTAATAGCCCGAAACAACCCTGATGTCCCTCATCCAAACAATGGATACAGAAAATGTGGTACATTTACAAGACACAATACTATTTAGCTATTAAAAACAAGGGAGTTGTAAATTTTTCAGGCAATCACAGACCCAAAAGGACATGCAGGGATGGTATGTACCCACTGATAAGTTGATATTAGCCATAAAGTACAGGATACACATGATATATTCCACAGACTCATAGAAGCTAAACAAGAAGGAAGGCACAAGTGAGGATGTTTGATTTTCATTTAGAAGCAGCAATAAAATAGTCAAAGGAGGCAGATGGGGGTAGGGCACTGGTTGAAAGAAGGGCTATGGAGGGGAATGGAAGGATCAGGGTCAGATGTGGGGAGAGAAAACACAGAGGGCCAAGAATGAATGAAAATTTGCAGCTGCCCTGGGGTGGAGGGTAGGGATTATCTATAGGATGTGCCAGAGACATGGGATAGGGAAGGCTCACAGGAATCAATGAGTAAACTTAGGTGAGGCGCCTAACAGTGGGGACATGGAACCTGAAGAGGCCAGCTCCTCTAGCCAGGTAGAACCCTGAGTAGAAGGATAAGAATAAGCCCACCCATAAAACTTTCAACTCAGAAGTTATACTTTCTACAAGAAATGCAGGGACAAAGATGTATCAGAGACTGAGGGAATGGCCACCCAATAATTGGCCTACCTTGAGATCCATGGGCATGCAGCAATCCTTGACACTATTAATGATGCTTGCTTGAAGACTGGAGCCTAGTATAAATGTACACTGAAATGCTCCACCCTGATGCTGACTGAAAGATATGCACAGAAGCAAACACTAGATGAAGCCTAGTAAGGTTCCCAGCATCACAGGGTGAAGGAATGAGGGCCCCAAAGTGGATAGAATCTTCACAGGAAGAACAACAGAGTCCAATAACCTGACTTAGGAGGCTCTCAGCAACTGGATTACTAACCAATACACCTAGGCTGGACCTTCCCCTGGCCTTCCACATAACCAGTAGATGTGCAGCCCTGTCTTCATGTGGGTCCCCGCAACTGGAGCCTGAACTATTCCTAAAGCTGCTGCCTGTCTTTGGAATCTCTTCTTCTTGCTGGGCTTCCTTGTCAGGTCTCAAATAGAGATGATGCACCTAGCAGTGCTGAGACTTGATGTGTCAGGATCAAGAACACCCAGGGAGGTCTCTACCTTCTCAGAGGAAAAGGGGACGGGATGGCAGGAGGGAGTATGTGGGATGGGGGACCAGGAGAGGGGCAAGGGTTCAGAATGAATAAACAAATAAATGGAAAAAGATGCTCTACAGGCTTGCCTACAAGCATTTAATAGAAGTCTTTTCTAAGTTGAGGCTTCCTCCCTTCCAAGTACTCCAGCTTGTATCAACTTGACATGAAACTAGACATCACAATATGCAGATATTAAGCTTTTAATTTTATCTCCTACATTTTAGTATAGAGTATGTTCATTAAAATAAGTAAAATTATAGTGATAGGTAACTTTTAATTTCCATTGTAGTTATTAGGAAAAATAAGGGAGGTTCTATATCTTGGAGAAGAAAACAAATGCATTTTGTTATGAATTATAATTTGTTATATATTGAAACAGTATTTAAATTGCACATTATTTGCTTTTCAAGTGATCTTTACAGTGACCACTAAATTTCAAAGTGATAACTGCATCTTGTGCTTCCTGATAGGCATTCAGATCATCACTGCAATGTGTAATAACTTCTCCACAAAATGTCATCCAGCTGGACTGAATCAAAGTCTACAGATTATGCTCATGTGTTACATAGTTAGGCAGGAAAGGCAAGAAAACCTTCTGGAAAAAAATTTCTGATGTCTAAAATATATTTAACTTTACAAAAAAAAAATCCAATTTTGTTAAACATGCAACTTGAAAGGAAAAACAAAGAAGAGAAAAAAAACTGCTTATAGTTTAAAAGAGATTTTACAGAAATACAAAACAAAATACAAAGTGAAATTATATAACATGGATTCATATTGACTATAAAACCATGACATTTTTTAGATGACTATGTATCAAACAATTTAGAAAATTAAATGTAGAGTACTAATAGAATGATGTCAAATATTTTTGTGATATTGAAAATTTAATAAGAATAATATGATTTTGAGTCCTTGGGTTCTAGACTTATCTTCTTTAATATTTAAAACAAAAAAATAATAAAAATGTCTGTTATTTGCTTTAAGCTAATATCTTAGGGAAGAATGGAGGAAGCATGGCTTTCAGACATTGATTAATGAGATATTATTTATGATATTCTACTTCTGTAAGCTTTATTTTTTTAAAAAAATAAATGTCCTTGAGACATATGTAAATAGCAAATTAAAAAGTGAGAAGAAACAAAATATTAATGAGAAAGCACTTAATAACCAAGGAGAGAAAAAGTTCTTATTTTCACCTAAGTAAATTAACTTTTGTTATTTACAAGTTGAAAATAAAGAGTTGCTGGCGATTGTTTTGTAATTTAAAGTAGTAAAGTTCAAAGTCACCCTTGATTCTTTACTTACTTATAAACAAATCCCGCATTTAACAAATGTTGCCAGCCTACTCTGAGGGATCTATTCAGTGTCCTGTTCATGTAACCTTGCTTTCAGTTACAAATATTGTGCCAGAAGACATTGATATCCCATTATCCTTGGCAGGATTCTTACAAATAGACTGTTTTGGAGATAGTTACAGCCTTGAATCAGTTACAGATCTTGAATAGATGACTCATGGTGTTGGGCCTAACCAGAGGTCTAATCTCCATTCCACCTTCACACTTCAGTCACTGTACACAGATGGAGGAAGACACATTCCTGACCACAAAAAGATGCAAATCATCTAGGTGGGGCTGGGAAGCTAGTAACCACGTTGACAGGACAAGTGACAGGACACCAACTGAGAAATAGTTGAGCTAGTGACAAGGCAAGACTACATTTTGAGAATACAGAGTGTTTTCCACATGACCTTGATTCCCTTTGGTTGCAATTTTTGGGTGTCCATGATTTCCCGAGACTTGAGTATGGGTCTCCCGAGTTTGGGGGTCTTCAAAGACAGAATCCAAACTCTTGGTATATTTGAAACTGGTATCTTATAGCCTATAATATGTCAGAACTACTAAGATTAGTTAGGATAAATAAAAAAGAAAGAATTTGACATTTGTATGATTTTCATGTTACCAAAGTAGTCCTTAATATGGTTTTTATTTTTTGTTTTGTTTTTTCAAGACAGAGTTTCTCTGTGTAGCCCTGGCTGTCCTGGAACTCACTCTGTAGACCAGGCTGGCCTTGAACTCAGAAATCTGCCTGCCTTTGCCTCCCAAGTGCTGGGATTAAAGGTGTGCGCCACCAATGGCCAGCAATATGTTTTATCTATCTGTCTATATATATACATATATTTATAAATTATATGTATATAATTGTAATATAATGTAAATAATATATGTATATAATATAATTTATAAATATATACTTATATAAAAATCATATATACATATACACACATACATACTGAATATAGAGAGAATAGACAAGAGTGAAAGTTTTTTAAAATAGTAGTTAAAATAAAGCAGTTTTTATAATTGAATATTTGCTTATTATTTGTATATATATATTGCTTATTATTTGTGTATCGATATACACACATACTGATATATAGAGAATATACAAAAGAGTGAAAGTTTTTTGAAACAGTAATTAAAATAAAGCAATTTTTATAACTGAATATTTGCTTATGAGAGTTTTGTTTAAAATGTTGGCAAGTAAAATTATTGATATAAGGAGCAGCAAAGGGAAAGAGGCTTCACAAAATACCTGAAATGTGAGTTTCTCTATTTGTTTCTAATGAGAAAAAAATGTGCATAAAACAATTTACAGTAAATGTCTGATAAATGACAGACTGTTTTTTAAAAATCTAATATTTCAGAAGCATATACTTAAATATAGAAAAGCTGGCCATTTTTCCTAAGTCCTAACAAATCCTAACTTTTTTTTACATATGAAAAACAAACAAAGTAAAAACATGAAATGTAAGCAAATATAAGAAACAATATACAAGTGTAGAAATGAGCCAATGAAGGAAAATTGGAATATGGCTTCTTAAGATGCTCAGTGAGCCCAAACAAAACAAAGAAAGCAAGAAGAAAATGATGGTTGTACATGAGAATAAAGATATTACAGGAAAGAAAAGGAATTCCAGAGATTTATACCAACCAGTTACACTTTCCAGAAGAAATAGTCAAATTTAAATGTTAACTTGATCATTTCAAAGGAGCAGAAAATAAATGAAAAATAACAAAGCATGCGTGAAAAAAGCCTATACTTTACAGGTATAATTGAAAAGTGGCCTTGGGTATATTAGGTGAAACCAAAGGCAGAGAAGAGAGAGGAAAGGGAGAGGAGAGAAGGAAAAAAATCAGCAAGGCAGGAAAAGAAGGCCTAGAGGAGAGGGAAAGAAGTAGATATTGATATAAAGACACACAGAGTTCGATTCCCCAAAGAGGAAGAACAAATGAATATACAAATTTAGAGCTAAAAGAAATTCAGCTAGGACAAATCAAGAATTACAAAGTTGCCAGATAGTATATTTAGAAATGAATGGAAGTGTTAGTATGTTCATAAAAACCTGGTCAGTCAATTATTATCAAGTTATGTAGAGTGAAAAATTATAAAGACCATTTTATGAAATATATGCAGGCTTTTTCTTTACCCTAGACCTGAGCAAAAGAATGCAAGTTCCAGAAAGCAGAACTGAATGTAAAATTTCAGGCCTTCACTGCCCCGAGACACATTCCGGTTGGAGGACATTATTCCTGAATCAGAGGACACTTGCTGGATTAACATTCCTCAAGCCTCAGGGTGGGGAAGGCCCAAAGCAAGAAGACACATTCCTGACCACAGAAAAAGATACAAGTCATCTAGGTGGGGCTATGGCAAGTGAGAAATAGTTAACCTGAAATAGTTGGTAATGACAGGGTAGGGCACAGTGACATGGTAAAACTATATTCTTGAGAAGAATGAGTGTGTAGAGTGATTTTCACATGGCTCTAAGTCATTTGGGGTGGGTTCCTCTGAAATGTTCCACTATTTTTATGTTATGTATCCTTGACAACCACTCATCCCCCTTCCCACTCTCCTGGTTTGTGGTTTACCCTTTTAAAAACCCTCCTCAGACTGACTGGCTTGGTCAAACTCTACTCCGGCGTGAGTGTGCAGTTTGACCATTGGCTGCCAGCTCTCTTCCCTAATAAACCTCTGCTGATTGCATCCAGGTATGGTGTACTGGAGTTTGTGGGTGGTCACAACTTCCCAAGACTTGAGTAAGGGTCTCCCAAGTTTCGAGGTCTTTAGTTACACATTAAGAATATTGAACAGTTCTAGATCAAACAGCAAAGGTGTTATTATATAAGTAAGAAAAGGTAAATAATTTCACTAGGACCAGATTTGTATAAGGGTTGTTCAGTACCAGAACATTGGAAATTTTGAAAGTTTCAAATCACAGACAAGGATTCTGGAACCCAATCAAGGTTTTTAAGCTGGAAGCTAATTCAGTGTCCACAGTAAGTTTTAATTGCTTTCTTCCTGGCTTCAAGATGCAAACCCCTTAACTAACTCCTGGGAGCTGAGTGAAATAATCATGATACATTGCTTCAGGCATTTGTGAGGTATTCATGGGCTCATTTATATTATTTAAAATATAAAATAATGAGTATGTGAAAAGTGGCAATAATGATGAAGCTACAGAGAAAAAAGTCTGGTTTTCCAGGTGTTTCTTGTATAAACAAGAAGCCACTTCAAAAAGTAATTAGTTTTAAAGTATCCCTTCTTCATGATATGTGGTGATTCCTAAAAAATTGCTAGTTCTGAAAGGTATAGAAAACTTATGAAAAATATAGAAAGTTTTATGACCCCTAGACCTGAGCAAGAGAATGCAAGTTCACTAGTTCCACCAAGAAAGCAGAACTAAATGTAAGATTTTAGGCCTTCACTGCCCCAGGATACATTCTACATTCCGGGAGGGGTACATTATCCATGAGTCAGAGGACACTTGCTGGATTAACATTCAGGAGAGGAAGGGAGAGGCTGATTAACATTCTCAGACCTCAGGGAAGAGAACCCACCTCTGGGTGGGGAAGGCCCAAAGCACACATGGTTGGGCAAGGTTACATTCTTGTGAAAGATGAGTATACAAGATGTTTCCACATGACTCTGGCTAAATTATGGGTTGGGACTTCTTGAGACATTCCACTGCTTTTATGTTATGTTTCCTTGGTTTCTCCCCCCCCCCCCCACACTGGTTTGTGCTTTTTCCTTTTATATATCATCAAGAAAGGTGTCTTTTGCATCAAGAAAGGTGTCTTTTGAGTTATTGGGTGGCCATGAATTCCTGAGGCTTGAGGGAGCTCCTCCCTTTATGGGGGGGGGGTTTACAGTTCACATGTGTCTACCAAAATTTATTGATTGTTTTAATTTTGGGCGTAGTATTGGAATAATCTTGTGTATCCTTCAGAGGTTGTTTTTGTATTATTCAAATAATGATTTCTGTACCTTCAGAAAGCTGAGGACTATCTGCACTTTGGTATAGTTACTCTATTTGTTAAACACTTGGTTCACATTTTGTAAACATTTTTCTCTATCACCTTCTGATTGGTCTAATAAAGAGCTGACAGCCTATAGCAGGACAAAGGAGAAAAGGCAGGACATCTGGGCAAAGATAGGAACTGTGGGAAGGACTGAAGGTACAATGTTTGCCAGCTGGACCCAGGGATGGAAGAAACAGGTGTTGCCACTGATTTTGTGTGTGTGTGTGTGTGTGTGTGTGTGTGAGAGAGAGAGAGAGAGAGAGAGAGAGAGAGAGAGAGAGAGAGAGAGAGAGAGAGAGAGAGAGAGGAGAGAGAGAGAGAACTGAGCACAGGGCAGGGCATGAAATAGAATAGTATTAATTCAAGTGAGATGAGCTAGTTGAGAGATATCCAGCTATGGCATAATCTTAAATCATATAAGTCTCAATGTCATTATCCCGAAACTGGCAGGTTCAAACAGTCCGACAATAGGGTAGAGAGTTCATTGTTTTTCAGAAAATTGTTTAAATACATTTTTAAAAATTAAAGTTACTAATTTGATCCAGTTTGTTTTTCTTTCTCTCTCTTTTTGTAACCCTCTCTCTCTCTCTCTCTCTCTCTCTCTCTCTCTCTCTCTCTCTCTCTCTCTCTCTTGTGTCTGATGTCTGATGAGTCTAGAAGAATTGTTATTGATGGTAAAAAACAGGGACAGGAAACGGGATGAATAATATCCTATTTTAAGCCTTTAGGAGTCAGAGAGTATCTCTGACATCAAAGGAACATTACTCCCTTTTCAGAAGCCTGAAATGTGCTACTTCTCCAAGCACTCTAATTTCCTGATTTAGAATGATAATATGTTGACCTAGACATGTATTTTCTTTTAAAGTGAGGAAGCCATTTTTTAATTTAGTTTTAGGCACTGATCCTGTCATACTCTGGAAACGACTCCCAGAAGATTACAAGGGTGCACGCGAAGCAAGTGTGTCATTGATGAAAATGCCTTTTATCCTTCCAAGATGTTATCCAAAGTAATTGGTAAGCAAATGAAATGACGCTGGTTCAAGCAATGACTTTCCCCTGTGCCATTTGCAATGCTCCTGTCCAAGGCGAACTAGAGCAGCACAAGGAGTGTGAGTCAGAAAATCTACTTTGTAAGGAACCTGTCTTCAGGCTAATCAAAAACTTCTAAAATGAGCCATGCTCATTTTCAGGCGATTTTCCTGTGCACCTGCTCAGACTGTGTTCCAACTGGCCTGTGGTTTAACAGCTCCCTAAGCACTCTTGATTAAGAACACAGCTTCATCAAACAGGGTGGCAATGCTCTCACACCTGTATTTGAGCTCCATTTTCTTCTTTCAAAGAATGATCAAAAATTAAATTCCACACCTTAAAAATATCCTCTCTTCTATTTTCCTCTTTCTACATCCACTTTGTAGTGGCTGTGCCTTAAGAAATGATACAAGATACCACCATCCCACAAAATAAGAGAATAAACATTGATGACACGAGACTACCTAACTTATGTAAGTCCAAAACTAAAAGACAATGGTCTTTAGAAAGCAGTGTTTTAGTAAACATCAGTCTCATGGTTGGAACCATCTGTTGCAAAGAGTTCTATTCTGTTACTTGATGACATAAAAATCTAAATCCACTTTATTCTTCTACATCTCAATACAACTGTCTGTAAAACGGGCATGTGCACATATTGTACGCATGTCTTTAAGAGCGAGATTCTCAGATAATTTAACCTCGTTTTCTCAGTAAACTGAGTCACAGAACATGCTTTTAAATTTCTAATTGAGGGAGGCAATGATATACATTCATTCACCACAGTCATTCTTAGTCTTTCTTCTCCTATGCCTCACTCTCTCTCTCCTCCCTTCATAGATCCAGGCAAGTAGTCATTCTGTACATTTTCTTATGGATGGTTATATTATCAATATCACATCCTATCTAATATTTATAGAAAATACTATAAATATTTTATGAGGATTTTGATTCTCATACTCATGAATTGAAGTGACAAAGCCTTTAATTCTGTTTATAAATCTAGTTAAACTATGTTAATGTATTAATAAAGTAAATCAAAAGAAACTTTAGTATAAAAAGCAAATCCCTCTGCTGTTAGCATTTACTTACATAAGCTTAACAATCTTGTGTAGGCAATAAGCTAATCATTTTTTACCCCTATGGCTGTTTAAATATCATCAGATATAAATTGGTGCCATTTTATTTTTAATCAATAAACATATAGTCATATATATTTTAAAGATATTCTATTACAACAGAAATAGAGATGAATATATATATACATATATACATATATATATATATATGCTTATATGTGTGTGTGTGTGTATGTCTGTAAAACATCAATTTTGCAGCTGATAAGTGCATTAGTTTTTTTATTGCTGGTAAAAAATGTAATTCACAATAAGTCTCCATTCACTTAACTAGGGCTAGTCCCACATCATATCCCAAAGCCTACAAATATTTTTGCATCCATAGCACCTATATGAGTCATCTTCCTGTATCCTGCTAGCCCATGTTGAGTGACAGACATAGAGAGTATGTCACACCATCTCTGAAGAACCTCAATTTAGTCACTCAATCTATATTTTCAGATTATATCAACAACATTTCTTTGATATTTTTGAAATTTCACAAGAAGACCTAAGCTCACAATACCCAAATAAAAATAAATCAAAGATACAGCACAAACGTAATGTTACTTTTCTAAAGATTTGTGTGTTTTAGTTCTTCAGCATTGTACATTATTGTGATGGAAAATACATATTTATAGTTAACAATATAGTGTTATTTGTTTCTGTGATATATAGAATATAGGCATTTGGTCTTTAATATATGTATCATATATATCCCTTATGCATTATACTCTAAAAAATATTGATGCAATGCTGTTTCTCTTTATGGCAGTGGATTAGGATAAATAAAAATACAATGCCTACATTAACATGTAATATTATATAGTGTTTCTAAAGGTTTCTTTACTTAAACATATCTTATAACAATACATGCAGGCTTAGCATTTTTTTAAATTTTTTTTCCATATATCTTTGTGTCAAGACATGTAAGCTTTTTTCCACTGAGTATGGCTTTACCTATTCCAATCATTGCTCATGGTAGACTCGTTCATTTTCCATTTTATTCTCTGTGAAATATTTTGCCATCATGATGCCATTTGTGACTGAATTAATATTTTCTATGCATTTCATTATGCTTATGCAAAGTAAGCTACACTTCACTCTTCCTTTCCAGAATATATTTCTTCCTAACATGTGTTCATCAAAACTACTATTTTGAATTGTTCTTTAAAGATCTTCAATGAAAATTCACATATTATTTTAAAGGTTAGAAAAAAAGAATAAAAGCAACCAAATCATATATTACAAAACCTTAGTAATAATTTCATTCTAAAACATGACTCAAACTTACTTATTAATGGAAGCAGCTAGATTTTTTACTTGGTATAAAAAGGCAGTAGATTGCTAATCAAAGCACATCAACAAGCTCAAAATATCCAGGTGGGCCTGGATATTTTTTCACTTATTTTTATTAAAATAAAGGCATTTTATGCAGTATATTCTGATTGTGAATTCTCATCGCATCAGAATCCACATCCTTTCTGTATCTTACTAGATTTTTTTCTAATTTATTAATGAGAAAGTTAGATTCTGAAAAACTCAAAATATAATATAATCATGAATAGACAAGGTGTGCTGTTTATCATTCTTAATACAATGACTTTGTCCCTACCACACTATCCAAGAGATGTCAACTAAAATTATAAGATAAAGTGTTTTTGAAGGCAAATTATACCAAGAAAGTAATAGTATTGTACATGATATAATTGGTGTGTGTGTGTCTGTGTGTGTGTGTTTGTGTGTTTGTGTGTTTGTCTGTGTCTGTGTCTTTAAACAAAGAATTCTGGAGATAATTTTGGACATGAATTTTTTTTTTTAAATATTGGTTATTTTATTTATTTACATTTCAAATGTTACCTCCATTCCCGGTTTCCCTTCCAAAAACCTCCTATCCTGCCTCTCCTACCCTGCTTCTATAAGGGTGACCCCCACCCATCCACTCCTGCCTCACCGCCATAACATTTCTCTATGCTGGAGCATCAAGCCTTCACATGACCAAGGGCCTCCCCTCCCACTGATGCCAGATAAGGCCATTCTCTGCCACATATGCATCTAGAAGGGAGAAAAAAATATCACAGGAATTAGAGGGTAGGAGGGACTTGGGATTCTTTTTATTATTTATTTACATATCGATGTTATTTTGTCCTTGGGCTACATATTGACCTGGCAAAAATGTAACATCTGGTAAGGAGATTATTCTTATCAGGTAGACATTTATCTCACTCATAAATGGAGACAAATTATTTCTAATTGCAAATCTTTATGTTAATAGTTGTCCATACCTTAGCAATAAGTCTCATGATTTTCAGAAACAGTAATAACAGAGTTATCAAAA
This sequence comes from Arvicanthis niloticus, assembly GCF_011762505.2. NCBI lineage: Eukaryota > Metazoa > Chordata > Mammalia > Rodentia > Muridae > Arvicanthis > Arvicanthis niloticus. Next base: position 125,695 of record NW_023045169.1, on the reverse strand, counting down.
TATATACCACGTTTTAATTTTACACACGCTTAACTTCTCAGTGGTCTCTTTGCATTTATCATAAATTTATCACTAACTAGAAAAGAACTAGAATTACCAATGTTCTTTTATTCCTTCTTTCTTTTTAGCAGATATTTGACTATAATGATTGCTAAAAGTTTAGTTTTGCTCTCAATTTATTCTTCATACTAATGTGTGTGTAATAGGTCTTATCATGACTTATATTTATTTCTTTATCTTTTAGGTGTCATGTTAAATGCTCATTGTATTTAGATTTTCAGATGCAATAAACCATTAAGAGGAGATTTTATGATAGTTCTTATTTGTACCCTAGCCTGTCATGTATAATTTTTTGGTAAGTAGATGCTTCATATGTTTCTCTTAATTAATATAATGACAGAAAATTTGTGGCTAAATAACATTTACATTATATATTGAGATAAGATAGTATATGATAAAGGTAAAATTGGTATTGATGAATTACCATAAATGTAGGTATAGGTTATATAGATATAGGTTTTGAAAACAGGCAAAATTGTAAAAAGTGGCAAATATAATTCATTTCTAATTGTGTCACATTTATAAATGTGAAAAATCATTTATAAAACTTAACACTATAGGGCTGGAGATATTGCTCAGTTTTTAAGAGCATTTTCTTCTCTTAACTCAGGATCCATTCTCTCCACCCATGTTGTGACATTCACAAAGGCCTGTAATTTCTGTTCTAAGGGATTCTATAACTTCTTCTAGGGTCCTTTAGCAACCAAATACCTATGGTTCACAAACACACTCAGAAAAACACACATAAATATATTGTTTTGTAAAAGGTACCAAGCAAACATCATATAACTACTGTAGAAAATATAACATATACTCTAAATCTCTATGCAGATCATTCAAATTCAGATTGCCTTAAGATACATTTTTAAATATTTTTATGTTTTTAAATTTATTTTTATAGTGCCATATACATGTAATTTTTTTGATAACATTTACTCTTTCCCCCTACCAATTCTTTACTATCTAACTTTATTATGTCATTTTTTGAAAAAGTGTTCTTTGTAAAAATCTTATGGAGTTCACTTAGTATTGCACATATATGCATGGTCACAGAACATTTTCCAAGGGCATAAGTAGCTTCATAGTGTCCACATAACTAAAGACAACTAATCAGAATTCTCACAGTAGCCATTGGTTCCTGATGGATCTTTAGCTTACCTTGAGATTATACTGTATGCTCCTTTTATGTTGCGATTTTTTGTCCTGTTCAAGTGCCCTGGATGCATCAGTAATTGCTGTGAATTTATATGTTTAAATGTTTTCTGGTTTAACCAATGAAACAGTTTCATCAACTTGCTCTGGTTCTTATACTCTTTTCACTCCCTCTTCTGAGATGACGTTTGAGCCATAAGGGGGGGGAGCATGTGATACTTTTATTAAAATTTTGAGGTATGGTAATAACAAAAGAAAACACCATATTCAAAAAGACTTATAGCTGAACAAATCCTTAGAATCATGTTTCACAATCCAATAATTTAGAATGAAGAAAAATGAAGAAAGGAAACAGAGGAGAGGTAACAGAAAAAAATCAACAGTTCCACTTCATTGAAGAATGTGTGTGATAAATACCTAACCAGATTTTCTGTGATTAAATCCATCAGTAAATTTTATAAAAAAACTAATGGAAAAATTGTTAGTTTTGAAAGGATAAATGTTTCAACAACAGCAAACACATATAATACAAATATAATCTGAAATCTTACCAGACTTATAATAAACCACACTACTTTGGCAATATTGGAGATAATACAATAACCAAATCAAGTTTACTACCCATTTGTGCTGCAAAGACTTAGCAGGTGTACATTAATTTCTTACATGTGTTGAACTTGCTATCTACTCATTGGACTACACAAACATATCATGCTTTTTAAAAATTTTATTGAATATTTGATTTATTTACATTTGAAATGTTATCCTCTTTTCTTGTTTTCCCTCCAAAAAACCCATATGCCATCCTCCCTTCCCCTGCTTCTATGAGGGTGCTCACCCTCACACCCACCCAGTCCTGCCTCCCTGCCCTGGCATTCCCCTACACTGGGACATCTCACCTTCACAGGACCAAAGGCCTTTCCTTTCATTGATGTCTAACAAGGCTCATAACTAACTCTGCTACATATGTGGCTGGAGCCATGGGTCCCTCGATTTGTACTCTTTGCTTGGTGGTTTAGTCCCTGGGAGGTCTGGGGGTTCTGACTGATTTATATAGTTGTTCTTCTTATGGGTTGAACACCTTCAGCTTTTTCAGTCCTTTCTCTAATTCCTCCATTGGGGACCCTGTGCTCGGTCCAATGGTTGGTTGCAAGCATCTGCCTCTGTATTTTCCAGGCTCTGGCAGAGCCTCTCAGGAGACAGCTATATCTAGCTTCTGTCAGCATACACTCCTTGGCATCCACAATAGTGTCTGGGTTTGGTGACTGTATACAGGATGGATCCCTAAATAGGGCAGTCTCTGGGTGGCCTTTCATTCACTCTCTACTCTACACTTTGTCTCTGTATTTCTTCCCGCGAATAGGTTATTCCCACTTAAAAAGACTGAAAAATCCAAACTTTGGTCTTCCTTCTTGTTGAGCTTCATGTCTTCTGTGAATTGTATATTGGGTATTCCGAGCTTCTAGGCTAATATCCACTTATCAATGAGTGCATACCATATGTGTTCTTTTGTGACTGGGTTACTTCACTCTGGATGTTATTTTCTAATTCCATTAATTTGTCTAAGAATTTCATGAACTCATTGTTTTTAATATCTGAGTAGTACTCCATTGTGTAAGTGTACCACATTTTCTGAATCCATTCTTCTAATGAAGGACATCTGGGTTCTTTCCAGCTTCTGGCTATTATAAATAAGGCTGCTATGAACATAGTGGAGCTTATGTCCTTGTTACATGTTGGAGCATCTTTTGAGTATATGCCCAGGAATGGTATAGCTGGGTCCTCAGGTAGTACTATGTCCAATTTTCCGAGGAAACACCAGACTGATTTCCCTCAGCTTGCCTTCCCACCAACAACGGAGAAGTGTTCCTCTTTCTCCACGTCCTCGTCAGGATATGGTGTCACCTGAGATTTTGATCTTAGCCATTCTGACTGGAGTGAGGTATAATCTCAGGGATTTTTTTATTTGTATTTCCCAGATGACTAAGGGTGTTGAACTTTTTTTTTTTTTAGGTGCTTCTCAGCCATTCGTTATTCTTCAGTTGAGAATACTTCAGCTTTGTACCTCATTTTTAATAAGGTTACTTGGTTCCCTGGAGTCTAACTTGAGTTCTTTGTATATATTAGATATTACCCCTCAATCAGATAAGATTGGTAAAGATTTTTTCCCAATCTTTTGGCTGATGTTTAAAGAAACAGTTTTTCATCACTTACCATGAGGAATAGGAAAAGAATGCCATGGTTGATTCTAGGACCATATTATAATTGAAACTCTAGGCAAATATAAAGGAGAAAAAATAGTTTATTGTTTTACTTGAATAGGATGGAATAATTTAATATTTAAGAGGATGGCTCAGTCATTAGCAGTGATAAAACTTGATCAGGCTGTGTAAGTGAAGTAAAATGTTGGCATCTTGTTGTAGCAAATTATATGGTAAAATATAAATGAAAAAATCAAACTAAATAATTAAAAATTACACAAACCATGTGGCAGAGAACTAAAGCACACAGAACATTTAGAAATCAAGTGGGATTTTATTATATTCTAAGATAGGCATGGTCACTTTTATATTGAATAGTATCAAAAAGGTTAGTGTAACAGGCTTGAATATTTAGTTTATCATACACTGCAAAACAATTTTGTGAGCTTTCAAGTACCAAGTACTAATTGAATTCTAGGTGGACTAAATACAGTATATCATTAATAAAACCATCAAGTAACTGTCTTAACTCAATAGGAAAATAAGATTTTAAGAGATATAAATAATGCATAAAGTGATAGTTATACCAATATATTCCTCAAAATCCATTGAGATTTTTATTCTTATGCATTTTCAAGATTAAAATATTACAAGATGGAAAGAATACTATAATTATTAATTAATATCAAATATTCTTATCTGAATAGCAAAAGAAACTGTGAATCAATAAGGAAAGAATCACAAAATAAAACTAGAAAAAGTATTGAAAATGTAGTAAAATACAGAATAAATCATTAAGCCTTAGGGATATATGAAAAGTACTCATAAGGGTGCTAAGCAGGGGAAATCAAGTGAGAATAACAAAAAGAAACAGTGTTGTGTATTGGACTGGCAATAATAAAAAGCTGGAATATGCCAAATGTTAGTTGAGTATGAATCTCACTGCTGGTAAGATTTGGAGGTTGGCAGTCATTCTAGAAAACTCCATATGGAGATGTGTCCAAGGTTATTTACTGTGCAGTATTCTTTGCCAAGGAAAAGAGATCAAAACAATTTGACTGTCTATCATTTAGATAGTAGATAGATTAAATCTGTCAGATGACACCATGATGTGGTTAAAAATATCATATATATATATATATATATATATATATATATATATATATACAAAATCACATATTAATTCATGGGTGTATATCACATTGTGAAATACAGGACAATCAACAGGAAAGTAAGAATTCTTGGCACTAAATAAAACCCATTTAAATAAACTCATATGCAGTTTTTAATCTGTGCTGTCCATAAATATCATTCAACTATGTGTCTTGTTTGTACCCAAACTCAAAATGAGATTTTCTTGCTATACTTGTCAGATGATGTAATTTACATATTATAAATGTTAGAAAAGTTAACTCTAAGATAAAAGTGTATTTTATATTGTGGATTATCTTTTTAATTCTACAAAGAACTATGTTATGTTCACTGGGGCTCTCTCTGTTTTAAAACGGCTATGATAATGCCTGCTTAAAGTTCCTGTTCGCTGCTGCAGGAAAGCACATGATGAAGGCAACTACTATGAGAAACATCTTATTGGAGCATACAGGTCACATGGTCATTATGAGAGAGAGCATGGCAATAACCAAACTTGTTTAGCCCTGGATCAGAAAATGACAGCTTATAATTGGTCCACTTGCATAAGGAACAGAGAGAGAGAAAGAGAGAGAGAGAGAGAGAGAGAGAGAGAGAGAGAGAGAGAGAGAGAGAGACAAAGAGACAGAGACAGAGAGACTCTGTGAGACAGAGAGAAGACTGAGAGAGAGACAGAGAGAGTGAGAGACAAAGACAAAGAGGAACTGAGAGAGACAGAGACAAAGACAGAACTGGGAATGGTATAGGCTTTAAAAACCACACAGACCACTTCTAGTGACACACTTTCACTAACAAGGCCACAAATCCCAACTCTTCCACAGAATTTCCCTCAGTATTCAAATATTCATAGTGCCTAATGCCTATGAAGGGGTATTCTCATTCAAACCACCAAAATCCCTAAATTCAGGGGAAATGAGGCAGGAGATCATGAATTTATGGCCATACAGGCTTCAAACAAGAAAATAGGAAATATATGTCAGGCATTCTATTACTGTGATAAAACACCATGACCAAAAGCAACTTTGGTAGGAAAGGGTTTATGGTTATAGAAGGTTATGTCCATATCTTAGAGCAGTGGCCTTAGTTTTTAATGCCATTTTCTGTTTTAGTTTCGTTTTTCATTGCTCTAAGAAAATATCTAAGAAAACCAACCTAAAGATTTACCTTAGCTCAATACTTCTAAGAGGTGCACCTGCAGCACATAATAGGAGTAATCCATTGGATTTAGAATTGAGGCAGCTGTTTGCATTCCATCCCATCATCATGATGTAAGGAGAGATGAATCCTGGAGTTCATGTCTTTTCTTACTTTTCTTATTTGGCTTCTAACTGTAGACCATACCATTGAGGCACTGTTATCCAGACATGTTCTTAACCCTTCATAGCTAATTCTAGATGGAAACATTCTTAAAGGAATATGAATAGTTGTGTCTCTTAAGTGATTCCAAACCTGGTCAAGTTGATTATGAAAATTATTCATCATGTTCTTATTTTCTAACACCCTCCTGTTTTCTTCCTTAATACATTAGTTCCACGTTACTATATAGGAAAAAATACATAAACATACATACATACATACATGCATGCATACATTCATACATGATGAAGTCTGTCATGTCAAGGTATGGAAGTGGGAACATGAGGTAGCTAGTAGGACATAGACACACACACAGAGAGAGAGAGACAGAGAGAGAGAGAGAGAGAGAGAGAGAGAGAGAGAGAGAGAGAGAGAGAAACAGACAGAGAGAAATAGAAAGAGACAGAGAGAGAGGGAGGGAGAGAGAGAGAGAAAGAGGGAAGGAGAGAATACAAAGGGATGCGTGCCTAATTACTAATCATCTTAGCTATAAACTAAGTGCTGTTCCAACAAAAATAACATTAGTTAAATATCCTGAGTCACCATGTCATTGTAATATACCTTACCCTGACTCAGGGCATAGATAGAAAAGATGGAAGTGGAAAATGAATCATCTTCCTGTGTTTTCACTTTAGTTGTCTCATCAAGTGAATGATCAGTACATTATTAATGTGCACTGAAGACAGGATCTGATTTCTTACTACCCAACTATCACTGTCAAAAATCATGATCTGTGAATAAAAAGGTTTGAATTCTCTCTCCTCTGTACATAAAGGAATTTATGTTAGATTTACATTTAAATAGAAAGGCATTACGGTTATATGAAAACGTTAATATTAGTAACGAAGGAAAATGTTCAGCCACATTTAGGGACCATTAACATCCTAGAAACTTGTCTTAAAATTTATCATTAAGTTATGCTTCTGGGTGGGTCTTTCCTCAAGCTTGGGGAAAAAAATGTTAAGATAAATCTATATAAGGGAACTATCAGTCACCAATGATTTATTCATCAATAATTATTGGAAGTTCTGATATTCAAGAATAAACATACAATTAGGGAATTGTCAATGCTTTACCAACTCAACAAAGCAAAGACAAATAATAGGCAAAATTATTGGTTTCATTGACCTTTGTCTTGAATAACTGAGACAGCACATAACCATAGTGGTTTTATAAGATGGATAAGGTGATGAAGTGAAATGTATGTAAGAGAATGAACTATAAACAAAAGTTGTCAGATTATGTTATATTTATTTTTTAGTAGGAGGAGACCTTCATAGACCTTTTTATGAAGAAATCATCCTGAAACATAAAATATTTGAAGAGAAAACACTGACCAAGCAAAATAATCCAAAGGGTTGTTTAGAACTTGAGGCCAGGGCATTGTAGTTTCTTTGTGCATTAAATATAACACCCTGCTTCAACTAAATGTGTGATTACTCTGTCATTACCAGCCACTTATTGATTTTCTAGTTTGGTTTAATAATTTTAGAACTTACTGAATATGATACTCTTTAGTTTTCTTTAAATGTCTATAAGAGAAATCGAAAAATCATGGTTAAACTTATTTTGATGTTCAACTTTTAATACATTTTATTAATTCATTAAGAATATCATACAGTTTATTTTAGTTATATTAATGCTTAACTCCTCCTCTTGTTACTTCTCATACTGCCTCCTCTACCTAGTTCCCTACTCCATGACATCTTATTTTTAAAATTTTATACACCATTAAATTCATTACATATATATATGTATGTATATACATACATATATATGTGATATATATGTGTGTGTATATATACACATATATATATGGGATATATATATATATATATGATCATAATTTTTCAGAAGTATGCTATTATAATTTCATAATTCCTCAAGAGTATGAACTCATGAATGTCTTCCAGCTCCATGCATGAATATTTATTGACTTAGTACTTTGAAAATAACCAATTGTGGTTTGAAATGATTTTGAAATCATGACTTTGAAATCATGAGGTATCAATCCTGTTATTCACAGAGGAAATTAATTTGCTCAAGACCTCTGTGACATCTGTATCAGGGAATCATTATGCCCTACATGTAAAATGGCCCCCAAGTCTAAGAGAGAGAATGTAGTGCAGATATTCCATTTACAATTGAGCATACTTCACTAAATTATTTTCTCACTTTGACAAGTTTATCCATTAAGCAATGAGCACACACAGACACACACACACACACACACACACACACACACACACACACACAGAGAGAGAGAGAGAGACAGAGAGAGAGAGAGAGAGAGAGACTGTTTTATGTAATCTGAAAGCAGCACTAACCTATTGTAGATAAATATGAATTTATAGATTGTGCACTATATCTATTTTGTGGAATAATAGCAATGGTTTCACCCCTGAGGCCATGAGTTATGAAACCATGGGTTCTTATATATGTCTGCAGTAACAAGCATGTCTTTCCTCCTCTGCAATGCAATCAGAAAGCTGAGGAATGTAAACTTCATACACACCTGTCATGTTAATATTTTGGTTTTTTGATTCAATAAAGTTTTATTTTCCCAAATGTACAGCTGATTGAACCTGATTGAAACTGTTCCTGCATCTTCACCAGCAGCTGGGGCATCTCCACCCTTTGTGTTTCTGGTGTAAATTACTTGGGCTCTGTGCTTTGAAAACCGATAAGTCCTTTACTAAATAGCTCCTGAAGGGCTGCCCTGGCCTCTCAGAGACCAAGCTGGAGTAATAAGCTTATAGTTGGAAACTTCCTTACAAAGTTTGTTGTATGTAGTTTTGTCAAATAGAACAAGATTGTTCAGCTTGTTCTGAACTTTGTCTTTAGACCACTTCTTTTTGGCCCTGTCACCAGATTTATTTACTGGGTCTTTGGTTTTTTAGCCAACTTTCTGGCATCTTTCTTTTTGTAGTCCTTGGGTGGCATGGCGAAGTTCGGAGAGTAGTGCAGACCACAGCAGCCTCACTAAGATGTACAAAAAAAGCTAATGTTAATATCTTAGTACCTCAGGTTTTATACACTCTTGAGGAAATGTTTTGTGTTCAATTTGTCCCATTACAAAATATATCACATGCATGCAAGTTGGACTTTATATAGATGACAAAATTGTTCCATTCCCCCATTTTATGGATACATTATTCTTTGTTCCTTGTTTGGTATGAAAATGAATATTTCATAAATAGGAAATCACACATAATGATCAAAAGCTTTCTTCAGGTTCTAGAATAATGTGGGGAAAAAATCAGAATTCAGTTCCTTTCCTTAGAAATATGTTCCTTGGGCTGAGAACATATGCCAGAGTGAGTTGAAGAACTTGGATTCCTAGAATTCACCACATTAAAAACAAAGCCAGGTGGATATGACAGCCTCCCTATAATTGTAACACTTTGGGGGCAGAGTTAGGGGATGTCTGGATCTAGGTGGCTAACCAGAGTAGCTCACATGGAAATCTCCCATTTCAGCAATAAGTCTTACATAGCAGATAAAGAAGATTATCAGGCTTACAGGAAGATTTCCTACATCAACCTCTGGCTTCCCCAGATACACCACACATGTTCCTATACCAGTACAAATATATGAATACACATTCAATTGTGTGTGTATATTTGTACCCATACCGTATATAAATATGCTAAAAAGTGAAGACACATACTTACTTACTTTGTAAGAAAGGTTGTTAGTCGAACTGCATTCAGAATAATGTTGGTCCTTTCCCTCCATGCTTCTGTCACTGTCTTCCCCATGGTAATGGACTGTACTATTATTTTGTGACCCTAGCCTCAAGTAAGTGTTGCTTTTTTGAGTTTACTTTTATAAGACATTTCATTACAACAATGAGGAATGTAATGAATGCAGATTACAAATGTTTTTTTTCCCCTTTTAAATAGAGCTGGCACTGATCAAATTTCAAAAATGTACAAAAGCTAGTCAAGAGAGAATCTGTGAAAGCAGAAAATAATCATATGTTAACTAGCATGGTGCTTTGAGAACAATCTCAGGTTCACTTGATAAATTGCAACTTTTTAATTATTTTAGTTACTTTCATGCTTAGTTCATCATTTCTAGAAGAAAAAAAAAAGTCCCGCACATATTGTAAAATTCTTGTGCATATGTTACTAGCTCTTCTTTGGCTGTTTCTATCACCACTAATTAACATTTTTAATTAAGACAAAAAACATTGTTAGCATAATACATGAAAAACTGGAGCAGGTGCTCAGGGTAATAATTTGTATAAATAGCTATTGCCCCACACTAGCATCTAAATTATAATCATTAACTAGCTTTTTAGTGGATGAAAGTGAAATTCAGCCTTTTATTTAATTTAAGTAGGTAGGAAAGAAAAATCCAAAAATAAATGCAGACACCACAAAATTCTTTTATAATCTTACTAGTTGCTACATTTAAAACTTCTAATTCTTTAGAACTCATCCTTAGGCCTTTGAGGTACCTGACTATGGTTTTTAACCATTTTTACTGTGTCAGGCATGAAATTCCTCCTATAGAGCAGTCCTAAAATCCAGGCATAAGTGCAATTAGTCACCTCTATAATTACCCTTTGCCACTACTATTGCACTTGTAAGCACAGTTTTTCTTAAACTTCATTATTGTAGAATATATCACATGACCAAATAATTTGTATTTTCTTCACTATCAGCCTCCATAGCACCTTCTAGCCTTCTGAATGATAGCCAGAAGAGAGTGAATTCCCTGTGTAGTTTAAGATTAGAGAGATAACTCAGTAGTTAAGACCATTTGGCGTTCTTAAAAAGTACCAGGATTAGGTTTCGAGTAACCACGTAGTGGCTCAAACCATTTGTAACTCAGTTTCCAAGAGGTCTGATGACTTCTGTTGATCTCCGCGGACAACAGTCATGTAGATGGTTCACATAAATGCATACAGGCAAACACAGATAATAATAAAAAACAACAAACAAGATACAAGAAACATAAGCCTGAAAAAAGAAATTCTGTACAGGAACAAGCCAGTTAAAGGGAAATGGCTCACATCTACCATGATTAGTTCAGGATCAATTAACAATTGATGACATTTGAGGTTTAAGTAGCCAGTTACTTTAGAGAGTCAACACAGGTTGTCCAGGCCCCAGCGGATGGTCCTCATCTACTTATACATGGATAACATTAACTGAAAGTCCATGACTTGTAAAAATAAAAATGGAGAGATTGGGAAGAATATGCATTAATGGGCTGAAAAGAAGGAAGTGAGGTGGATTTGATAAAGTTATGTTGTATACATGAATGAAATTTTCATAAAGCAAAATAAATTATCCTCCTTCTCCTTATCTATTTCCAAACATATTTTTTTAATTTATACCTTAATTTTTAAAACATAGTTCTAAAAGGATTTTAAGAATCTGGGCACCATATCTTTTTATTAAAAGTGGAATGTGTTGCTTATAGCATCTTATATTTTATTCCATTGAGAATATATTCACTGAAGTAAATTCAGCTAATAGATGTTCACTTTAAAGAGTTTAAGTTCATAGAACTTACATCACTAATATTTTGCTGCAATAAATTACCTCATTTTAGAAGCATAATTAGAGGTCTTGTTGCTGTCTTCAATAAATATATAATCAGAAACAAGTATTTGTGAAGGAGCTGAAAGGAGACAAGTGTAATACTTAGATCCTCTAAAAATATCTAATTACATGATAAAAACTATTTTAATAAATAAACAAAATGTATAATCTTCTAAGCATCAATTATAAATATCATATAGCATATATAAATTATAGTATGGTATGCTTTCTTATTTGTATTAATAAAAACTAACTAGTGCTTCTTAGATCTGCTCAAAAGTATACTCATTTAATAAACAAAACATTTCTTCTGAAAAAAATATGTGTGTGTGTATTTATAGAGAAGATAAAAAGAGAGTGAGATAGCAAAAATATTGAATAAATCATATTTAATGGGCAAAATATATGATTCCTTGAGAGAATTACTCACTCTCTACCAAAACTATATTTATAACTGCTATAAAATAATAATCCTCTTTTTTGTTCACTTTTATGTGCCTGTCTACTACCTTCAGAAATACTGTGTTTGGATGATGAGTTAGAATTATTGAAAACAATAAAATTCTGACAAGCTTTTGAGATTCTGCAGGGGGTAGTTCAGCTTTGCATCTAACCTCCCTCCAAAGCAGGAAATATCCATCATCAAACACTTTTGAGGTTTCAGAAGTTAGATGATGTTAGGTCTGTCTCACATAAAAAACAATTCAGTAAGAATTACCCAATTAGATGCATATTTTCTATATGCTCCGTTTTTATGTATCAATTAAAATCAGACCCAATATTCCATAAGACACTAATAGGTTCCACGTTATAATCTATAACAATTTGCCTTCTCTAATTTGCAGTTTTAACTTATTGCTGTCTTAAACTATATTTATTTAATAAATTAAAGAAAAGCACTTTAATAAAGCTTTTAAATAGTGTCCAGACAATACACACATTACTTATCATTTAGTTACCCTTAATCAGGTAAGTTCATGGAGGAGTTAATTTAAAGTCAGTAGCAATTTGTTCATAACTCATTGATTTGTTAAGAACAAAATAATAACTTTAGTATAGTTTTTCATACTAGATACAACTTCATAGTACATATAACTTTAACAAAAATTCTATTCTCTCTTAGACCTCTCCTTTTGACATTAAAATCATTCATTCATTGCATGGATAGGTGCTATGAGACCATTCCATAAAAGAGTAAAGTTATTTGGTTATACATCATATAGCAGGGCTATACTCTGATTAAACCACACTGCTAATTGTCATTCCCAAGGTTGTGTGCAGAATGCTTTACTTGGTCATCCAATTTAAGTATCTTGTGTGTTCTTGGCATTGTTTTGGTAGTACTTCTTAAAAAATAAACTCATATCTGCAGGTTCACTTTTTGGAAAGATGCAGAGTTCTTTGCATATAAATCCAGAAGGATCAGAGCTTGTTTCTATGGTACTTCTGTTTTCAGTGTTTAGAAAGTTTCTACATTGATTTCTACTGTGGTTGAAATACTTTACATGGCTACATCAGAAAATCACTCGAAGTCTTTCTTCACATCCTTGCCAGCATTTTTTCTCATTTCACATTTTGATGGTGACCACTGAGAGATGACATGGGATTGCAAACAGCTTTTACTTGCATTTATATGACGGTTATATATGGTTAAGAGTTTTAAAACATTGGTATTGGTGTTTTGTCATTTGTATTTTGTTCAATATCTGTCTGTTTAGTACATTTATTGATAGACAATTAGGATGTCTGGGTGTTTAATTTGTATGTTTCTTTATATATTTTAGAGTTTAACCCTTTGTCTGAAGAATAGGTAGCCACTATTTTCTCCCATTTTGTTAATAAAAAAATCAATTGTGCATCCTTGTTATTACTGTTCTGTTTATAATAGCAAGTTAATGGAATCATCCTAGTATCACTCAACACATAGATGGATGAAGAAAATGTGCATATATATGTTTATATATATTATATACATATATATATATATAGTATTTTATTCAACCACAAATAAAATAGAAGTTATAAAATTTAAAGTAAAATAGATGATCCTGGACATTATATTGAGTGAAGTAAAAGAAGTTTGGCTCAGAAAAAAACACTACTGTGTGGTCCCATCATAGGTAGGTCCTATCCTCTACTGGTGCACCCAGGTGGGTGAAAATAGATCCAAATGTTAGAAAACTAAAGATGGGACACGGAATTAGAATAATGTAGAATTTTGGAGTTGTGGAAACACAAAGAAAAAAGGGAAGGATGAATTCTGAAGTAGAAAAGACATAGTGGAGAAAGAGCCAGGCGATGACAGTGAGATAGTGGGGAGAAGAATGAAATCAACCAAAATATTTATGAAATTTCATACAAAAACCTGCCACTGGGAAAGGTACTATAAACATGAACCAAATAATTTAAGACAATATGCTATTTCTGAACTATACGTGCAGTGGTTGAGAAAATAGTTTTTTAATTTATATCTAAATAATCTGGGGGAAATGTCCCAGTGACAAAATGACTGGGTCACATTTCAGAAACAATGGTCTAATTATAAACTGTTTAGAAAACAAATATAAAGTATGGGGAGCCGACAGAAGGCAGATATCATCCAAGACTAACTAGGATTATCCCCTAACTTACGCGCTAAGCTGGATAGTCAAAGACGGTAAGAGAACACTTCAAGACCCTTGCCACTAAATAGGGAGGCCTCACCATCCTAAGACAGGAGCTCAACCAATGGCTGTTGAGTATCCAAAGACAGAAAATGGAGGCTGGGGTCATTTGTTCCAACCTAAGACAGGCATGGTTTCCATAAGTTTTCCCAGCCTTCCCTTTCGAAAAAAAATTAAAGAGGGGGATCTGTGGGGAGCCGACAGAAGGAGGATATCATCTTTGCAGCCATCTTGAGCCATATACCCTGATAAGAGATTTGATTACACTAGCCTACAACAGCTGAGCACACTCTGATAACGTCTTGGTGTAGATACCCAGGATCTTCCCTTGGGTGTGTGAGACTTAAAGCTGTGATTTAGATCCAAGACTTAAGGGTGTGACTTAGACATCAGATTTAGAGACAAGGCCTAAGGACATAACTTAAAGGTGTGACTTAGAGGCATGGCTTAGAAGTGAGACATAAAAGGCAAGAGGCAGACAGAAGAGTTGAGTACAATTTGGCAGTTCAACTTGGAACTAGGAACTAGGTTAGAGAGTACAACTTGCAGTACAACTTAGAGTAGGAATTAGGCATTGAGGAAGAAGACACTTGGACTAGAGAATTCTGGAAGATTATTATTAGGTATTAGGCACTTGGCACTTGGAGGAAGAACTTGAAATTAGACATTAGGCACTTAGCACTTCGAAGAAGGAACTTGGAACTTGGAGGCACTAGGGACTAGGAACTAGGGTCTTGAAGAGAGGAAGAGAGACTGAAGAATAAATGGGATTGAAACACACTCTTTCTGGTCTCCATTCCTCACGTTCGTCCTCACTCTCTCTCTCTTGCTGAACCCCGACCCGTGCTTGGGGCAGTGCAGGCTCTAATAATTTAGCCCCCAAGGCTTTTGGCAATGCAGGTTCCAACATTGATAAAGCGGTCCTCAGCATTTTGGCCCCCAAGCGTGGGGCAGCTAGTGCTGCAACAATAAAGCTCTATCAATAAGTTGCAACCCTTGAGAACTGTGGTAGTCCTTTATTTGCAGGTATATGAAGCAAACAACTAGATAATTTTATTCAAGATTCAAAATTTTTTGAGACAGGCATATTTGCTTTGAGGAAAATTTAATTTAATGCTTTTGGGATCTGCAATGCATTTTTCCCAATTAAGAAAGAATGTAGTTATGGAGTTTTCATGAAGTAAAAGTAAACACTATAGGAAATAATTGTAGTGTGGTTCTTGTCACAGGAGCTAGCTACATGAATGATAATAGATTAAGGTGATTTGGATGGTTTCCTTGGCTTAAGGTATTTATATGAGTTAGCCATCTAACTCATATTATATTTATAAGTTGGCATACAAAAATAATTGAGAGATAATAATTTATTTTATTAATAATTATTAATTTAATTTTTCTGAGTCACCTAAATAAGTGAACTCCATCCACATATCATCTTTATCTTACCCTTCATGTTCTACAAAATGCTATGCATCACTTGTCTGATGAGATATTATTAGCTAGCACACAAAAACTAACTACTTCCATCATGTAACATTTTTTCTTTTATTGTACCTTTTCTTTATTTACATTTCACATGTTATACTTTTTCCAGGTTTCCCCTCCAGAAATCCCCTATCCCATACCCTCTCCTCTGCTTCTATGAGGCTACTCCCCCCGCCCCCCACCCAACAACTCCTGTCTTTTCACCCTGACATTCCCCTACACTGAGGCATCAAGCTTTTACAGGACCAAGGGAAGCCCCTCCCATTGCTGCTCAATAAGGCCAGCTTCTGCTACATATGCAGCTAGAACCATGGGTCTCTCTATGTATACTCTTTGCTGGTAGTTTAGTCCTTAGGAGCACTGGGGCATCTGATTGGTTGATGTTGTTCTTCCTATGGGGTTGCAAATGATATCGCCCTTCCCAGTTATCCCTCCACAAACCTCCCATGCCATATCTTCTCTCCCTGTCTCCCCTTTGTCTCTAAGAGGTGCCATTTATCAATTATTAATCTTATAGCGTGAGCCACTGGAGTTCTGTTTGGAAAATTTTCCCATGTGCCAATGAGTTCTAAGCTCTTTTCCACTTTCTTTTCTATTAGATTCAGTGTGTCTAATTTTATGTCGAGGTCCTTGATCTACTTGAACTTGAGCTATGTGCAATGTGACACAGTGTCCAAAATACATGAAGAACTCAGAAGCTAATCTCCAAAAACCCCAAACAACCCAATCTAAAAATGGGGTATTGAACTAAACAGAGAATTCACAACAGAGGAATCTCAAATGCCTGAGAAGCACTTAAAGAGATGTTCAAAATCCTTAGTGTTCAAGGAAATGCAAATTAAAATAACCCTGAGATTCCACCTTACATCAATCAGAATGGCTAAGATCAAAAACTCAGGTGACAGCACATGCTGGCAAGAATGTGGAGAAAGAGAAATACTCCTTTGTTGCTTTTGAGATTCAAACTGTTCCAACCATTCTGGAAATCAATCTGGAGGTTCCTTAGAAAGCTAGAAGTAGATCTACCTGATGACACATCTGTAACACTCTTGGGCATATACCCAACAGATACCCACCCTGCCACAGGAACATGTATTCCACTATGTTCATAATGGCCTTATTTGTAATAGCCAGAAGCTAGAAACAACCCATTTATCTCTCAACAGAGTAATGGATACAGAAAATGTGGTACATTTACACAACAGAATACTACTCAGCTATTAAGAAGAAGAACATCCTGAATTTTTCAGGCAAACGGATGGAACGAGAAAATATCATCCCGAGTGAGGTAACATAGACATTAAAGTAGCATCAGTTTTGAACTGAGATGCTACAGCACAGTATTCTAGCATTTTCTTTATTTTCAGGAAGCTTTGTTTCTATTGTCAGCACCTAGAACAAATCAGCCTCACAGGAACTGACATAAAGGCATTCAACTATATTTTTATGAATGAAATATAAAACAACCTTAACTCTCATTAAAGGGAGTTGAATAAGAATTTTGAAAATGTCTTTTTTGCATGTGTGTGTTAAAGACTATATTTTAGGAAAAGATAAATGTTTGTATCCTCTCAAAATGACAAAATAGTAATAAACAATAGTGTTCTTTTCAAGAATAATTAGATCAATGATGAGGAAAATGTTCATAGAAAAAAATCTCAGTTTTTAGACAGTTAAGCCAAAGTTCAAAAAGAAATATCTTACATTTCTCTTAGAAGATCTGGAATAAATTTTATATTCTCTAGGAAAATAGTTTACCTTCTAAATGCATATTAACAGACTTTGTGTATCATGAAATACTCCCCTAAGTTCTTTCTCAGGTAATTGATGAGTTATATTCCTTTGCAAACTCTATCACTGCCTCAGAAATGTAAGGCAATATAAGCCTCCTTTGACATCAACCTTCTCAGTAAATCAAGAACTTTTCACTCAGTTTTAGAAAATGCCTTGCATATTTGTTTTTATATTTAAAAGCTGTCGTCAGATGGCTGTTGACTAGACAGTTGGTTTTGCTTCAAATCATAAATCTGTCACTGCCAGCCCTAACGTTTGCTGTCTGACACTCTTCTCAACTAGTAATGTCTGTGAAGAATAAGAATTTGGAGCGGAATGCTCCCTGAAAACCCCCTCTGTAGCACATTTGTCAGCTTCATGGTTTTAACTCCTGGTAGCTACTGCGGGGACATTTCTAATTCATTCTCATTTGAGAGTCCTCATTGTATCTACTTTCAGCATGCAGTATTATCTGATGCTATTTCATGCTGGGATGAAACACTGACTCTATCAGTAGGGATAACTGCTGAGAAGAAAGAACAAAAGAATCACATAAATCTAACAGTTCCAAATTTTCACTGGGGTTCTGCTGAGGTAGAAGATTTACGTATATCCCAAAAGGATTCTTTCATAATGTAACAGTTCCATTAAACTTTGAGACATGCAAGGGAAGCAAGAATTCAACCACAAGTTTCATATAGACGGAATTTTCAAAGTGATCTCTTTTTCTGTCACTATTTCCCAGAAGGCTATCGTTTTGCATATACAACAATATTGTCCTTGAGAATTTGTCCTAAAGTAAAAAATTTAAGTGTTTAATTTATGAAGATGAAAAAACTTTACATTGATTGATCAGATAATTTTGTGGATATCAGGAAAATAAAAGGTAGGATTAAAAGTTTCAAAAACTATTACCTAACAAAAGAACTCAGAGGATTTTGTAATCTATAGCTTTAAAATTTTGCTACTATTTATTGTTTAAAACTTTGTTTAAAGTTATAAACTTAGTTTGCTCTTTACATTGATCAAGTAAGCGTTTATTTTTGGTTGTAGTGTGCATTAGCAAAAGGAGAGATGCTTAACTGATTAAGTGTTAAGAAGAAGAGACTGGGTGTTCATTCTGTAACAGCTTGTCTGCATGAACCACACCATCAGGCCTCAAGGAACATTAAGAAAGAGGAGGAGACAGTGTCAGAGCCATAAGCTGGAAAGGACTGCAGTGTCCTTCTGTCTTTATACTATGACCTGACTAATGCACTGATAAGCTCACAAAGCTATACTTACCTGCAGTAACCTGCACAGAGCAAGTGTGCAAGAACTGGTGGAGTTGTTCATCTCGATACCCACACACAACTGAGGACCATTTATAGTTCCTGGGGAAGAGAAAGCAATTCTCTTTTTTCTCCTCCCTCTCTCCCTCTAACTCTCCCTCTCTTTCTGCTTCTCCCTTTCCTCCTCTCCCTCCTCCTGTCTCTCTGAAGATATAGCCAATAGAATGAGTCACTTCTTTAGTAGATAACAATATATTATTCATATATGTGCAGCACTACCTAGACTTAGTATATTAGATACACATATTTTTAAAGAAACATTTTTCCTTTTTATTGTTATATCCTTTTAAATTATTATAAAAACAAATTTTGAGGAACAAGGTGAAGTATTAGAGTTTAGAAATTGGAGGTACATATGTTATCATTTTGATATATGCATGTATTAAAATCTAAAGAATAAAGAAAAATGTAAAAATAGAAATATCCATTAATAAGTGCATATTAGCCAAAAAGTACAGAATACCCAGGATATAACCCAACAAACTCAAGAAGGTTAGCAAGCAGAAGGACCCAAGTTTGGATGCCTCAATCTCACTTGGTAGGGAGAAGAAAACAGTCATGAGAAGTGGGACAGAGGGTGGGAGGGATCTGGATGAGACAGGGGACAAGGAGGGGATCATGATCAGGTATTGGGGGAGGGGAACAGTACTAAAGCCTTAAGGGCAAACAGAAAGAATGGAAACAGGCAACCTCAAGAGGTAGTGAGACCTTATAGAATATACCTGAGACCTGGGAGTTGAGAGACTCAGGACTGAAAGGGAGGGACCTTGGATGAAGTGCTCTACAGTGGGGAGAGGGAACTTTTAGAGTCCACCTCCAGTGGAGACACAGGGCATCATGTGGCATGATGGAGTTACCATCCCACAGTCAAAAGATCTGACCCAGAATTAATTGTTCCTGTCTGAAGAAACTGCAGTGACAAAAATGGAGAAAAGCATGAGAAAAAGGAGGTCCAGTGACACCCCCAAATTGGGATCCAGCTCAAGGGGAGGCCTGGGGCCCTGAGACCATTACTGATGATGCGGAGTACTTGCAGACAGGAGCCTAGCATGGCTGCCCTTCAAGAGTCCCAATAAGCAGCTGAAAAAGTCAGATGCAGGTATTACCCAGATATAGATAGCACCCAGACAATGAACAGAAGCCAGGGACCCCCATTGTTGAATTGGGCAAAAGCTGGAAGAAGCCAAGGAGGAGGGTGACCTAACGATAAGACCAGCAGTCTCAACTGCCCTGAACTCCTGAGATCACTCAGACACTATACCACTCCACCAAACAGGCAGCATACAGGAGCTGTTATGAGGCCCCTGACACATTTACAACAGAGGATTGCTGGGTCTGGCCTCAGTGAGAGAAGATGCACCTAACCATCGAGAGACTTAAGGCCTCAGAGAGTGCAGAGACCTGGTGAGTTGAGGATGGTTAATTGGGGACACCACAGTCTCTTGGAGACTGTGGTGGACGAATGGAATGGGGAGTGGTCTGGGGGCAGACTTGGGAGGGCGATGAAATCTAGACTGTAAAAAAAGGATTAAAAAATATAAATAAATAAAATTTTAAAAGACATATCATACAAAGTGAAAGTACCATAAAAGTCATACATAAATAAAAGAAACAGTTTCTATTTTAATAGCTTGACTATAAGGACATTGAAGATTAAAGCTGTGATTTAGAGCCAAGACTTAAGGGTGTGACTTAGACATCAGATTTAGAGACAAGGCCTAAGGACATAACTCTAAGTTGTGACTTAGAGGCATGGCTTAGAAGTGAGACATAAAAGGCAAGAGGCAGACAGAAGAGTTGAGTACAATTTGGCAGTTCAACTTGGAACTAGGAACTAGGTTAGAGAGTACAACTTGCAGTACAACTTGGAGTAGGAATTAGGCATTGAGGAAGAAGACACTTGGACTAGAGAATTCTGGAAGATTATTATTAGGTATTAGGCACTTGGCACTTGGAGGAAGAACTTGAAATTAGACATTAGGCACTTAGCACTTCGAAGAAGGAACTTGGAACTTGGAGGCACTAGGGACTAGGAACTAGGGTCTTGAAGAGAGGAAGAGAGACTGAAGAATAAATGGGATTGAAACACACTCTTTCTGGTCTCCATTCCTCACGTTCGTCCTCACTCTCTCTCTTGCTGAACCCCGACCCGTGCTTGGGGCAGTGCAGGCTCTAATAATTTAGCCCCCAAGGCTTTTGGCAATGCAGGTTCCAACATTGATAAAGCGGTCCTCAGCATTTTGGCCCCCAAGCGTGGGGCAGCTAGGGCTGCAACAATAAAGCTCTATCAATAAGTTGCAACCCTTGAGAACTGTGGTAGTTCTTTATTTGCAGGTATATGAAGCAAACAACTAGATAATTTTATTCAAGATTCAAAATTTTTTGAGACAGGCATATTTGCTTTGAGGAAAATTTAATTTAATGCTTTTGGGATCTGCAATGCATTTTTCCCAATTAAGAAAGAATGTAGTTATGGAGTTTTCATGAAGTAAAAGTAAACACTATAGGAAATAATTGTAGTGTGGTTCTTGTCACAGGAGCTAGCTACATGAATGATAATAGATTAAGGTGATTTGGATGGTTTCCTTGGCTTAAGGTATTTATATGAGTTAGCCATCTAACTCATATTATATTTATAAGTTGGCATACAAAAATAATTGAGAGATAATAATTTATTTTATTAATAATTATTAATTTAATTTTTCTGAGTCACCTAAATAAGTGAACTCCATCCACATATCATCTTTATCTTACCCTTCATGTTCTACAAAATGCTATGCATTACTTGTCTGATGAGATATTATTAGCTAGCACACAAAAACTAACTACTTCCATCATGTAACATTTTTTCTTTTATTGTACCTTTTCTTTATTTACATTTCACATGTTATACTTTTTCCAGGTTTCCCCTCCAGAAATCCCCTATCCCATACCCTCTCCTCTGCTTCTATGAGGCTACTCCCCCCGCCCCCCACCCAACAACTCCTGTCTTTTCACCCTGACATTCCCCTACACTGAGGCATCAAGCTTTTACAGGACCAAGGGAAGCCCCTCCCATTGCTGCTCAATAAGGCCAGCTTCTACTACATATGCAGCTAGAACCATGGGTCTCTCTATGTATACTCTTTGCTGGTAGTTTAGTCCCTAGGAGCACTGGGGCATCTGATTGGTTGATGTTGTTCTTCCTATGGGGTTGCAAATGATATCGCCCTTCCCAGTTATCCCTCCACAAACCTCCCATGCCATATCTTCTCTCCCTGTCTCCCCTTTGTCTCTAAGAGGTGCCATTTATCAATTATTAATCTTATAGCCTGAGCCACTGGAGTTCTGTTTGGAAAATTTTCCCATGTGCCAATGAGTTCTAAGCTCTTTTCCACTTTCTTTTCTATTAGATTCAGTGTGTCTAATTTTATGTCGAGGTCCTTGATCTACTTGAACTTGAGCTATGTGCAATGTGACACAGTGTCCAAAATACATGAAGAACTCAGAAGCTAATCTCCAAAAACCCCAAACAACCCAATCTAAAAATGGGGTATTGAACTAAACAGAGAATTCACAACAGAGGAATCTCAAATGCCTGAGAAGCACTTAAAGAGATGTTCAAAATCCTTAGTGTTCAAGGAAATGCAAATTAAAATAACCCTGAGATTCCACCTTACATCAATCAGAATGGCTAAGATCAAAAACTCAGGTGACAGCACATGCTGGCAAGAATGTGGAGAAAGAGAAATACTCCTTTGTTGCTTTTGAGATTCAAACTGTTCCAACCATTCTGGAAATCAATCTGGAGGTTCCTTAGAAAGCTAGAAGTAGATCTACCTGATGACACATCTGTAACATTCTTGGGCATATACCCAACAGATACCCACCCTGCCACAGGAACATGTATTCCACTATGTTCATAATGGCCTTATTTGTGATAGCCAGAAGCTAGAAACAACCCATTTATCTCTCAACAGAGTAATGGATACAGAAAATGTGGTACATTTACACAACAGAATACTACTCAGCTATTAAGAAGAAGAACATCCTGAATTTTTCAGGCAAACGGATGGAACGAGAAAATATCATCCCGAGTGAGGTAACATAGACATTAAAGTAGCATCAGTTTTGAACTGAGATGCTACAGCACAGTATTCTAGCATTTTCTTTATTTTCAGGAAGCTTTGTTTCTATTGTCAGCACCTAGAACAAATCAGCCTCACAGGAACTGACATAAAGGCATTCAACTATATTTTTATGAATGAAATATAAAACAACCTTAACTCTCATTAAAGGAGTTGAATAAGAATTTTGAAAATGTCTTTTTTGCATGTGTGTGTTAAAGACTATATTTTAGGAAAAGATAAATGTTTGTATCCTCTCAAAATGACAAAATAGTAATAAACAATAGTGTTCTTTTCAAGAATAATTAGATCAATGATGAGGAAAATGTTCATAGAAAAAAATCTCAGTTTTTAGACAGTTAAGACGTATGGAATGGGGAGTGGTCTGGGGGCAGACTGGGAGGGCGATGAAATCTAGACTGTAAAAAAAGGATTAAAAAATATAAATAAATAAAATTTTAAAAGACATATCATACAAAGTGAAAGTACCATAAAAGGCATACATAAATAAAAGAAACAGTTTCTATTTTAATAGCTTGACTATAAGGACATTGAAGATTGTAAATTATCTGAGCATATTTTCTTGTATTTAAAAATTATGTGACAAAAATAAGCAGGCTTTCTTTTAAACTGTAGATAACAATGTATGCCTTAATTTTTAAATATAACATATAATTTCCACTTGAAGATGCATCATAAAATGTCGATGAAACTCTAAACATTTTTTGGATGTTATTGCAACTTAAACATAATAATAGATACTAATAATTTTGCTGTGGATTGTGTTGTCTTTATGAAATCTTGTTTAAATGACAGTGATAATGAACATTAGTGAATGTAAAGGCTGGATTTGTGCCTGTCATTTTGTAGTTTCTGTTTGTTTTCAAACAATACTGTTATAATTATACTCCATAGCTTATGAAATAGTTATTTATATGGTAGATAAACAATTAATATGTTAATCTATAGTAAATATCATCATGAGTACAGTATAGCCCTGTATTTCTTCATAGTTATTTTTATACTCAATTTTTCTTTTTTTGTTTAATTTTTCTTACTCATGGGAAATAATTCTTCATGAATCCCTCCATAGTAAGAACTACCATATGGGCTCTATTTATTTTATCAGCAGAAACTGAAAAGTTTATGCTTCAAGTATAAAGCAAACTTCATTACTTATTCTGACATTACAATTTTAACCCATGATTAGATCTTTT
This sequence comes from Arvicanthis niloticus, assembly GCF_011762505.2. Taxonomy (NCBI): domain Eukaryota; kingdom Metazoa; phylum Chordata; class Mammalia; order Rodentia; family Muridae; genus Arvicanthis; species Arvicanthis niloticus. Next base: position 101,644 of record NW_023045169.1, on the reverse strand, counting down.
CAGTTAGTTACCAGTTTGCTAATCATCAATAAGAAATTTCTTTTCCACATGTGATCTCTCTCTCTCTCTTTCTCTCTCTCTCTCTTCTCTCTCCACATAATACATATAATATATTATATAAATAATCATTATATTAAATGTTAGCACTCTCTGATTTTAGTATGTTAGTAACATAGTATAAAACAATAGGGAACATAAACCAATAGTAGCACTAAAATTGATTCATCTAGTATTTTATAAGTATATAACATATCAAAACCTATTTTGATATCCAATGACTTAAAAATCCTTTGGGTGTAAAACATTTTACCACAATATAGAGTCGAATATTTGCTAAGAATTTTTAAACAGTACTATGGCATATGTGGGAAGCTGAACATCCCCATCTGAATCAGAGGAAGAACTAGAGAAGAGACTGGAGAAGAAATGGTAATTGTTAGAATAGGGCATGATCACCTACTGAAGAAATCGTGATTTATTTTAATGTATGAAAACTATGATGCCGGGTTACAGATGATGGAAAGTTTAGGCTACATGTCCAGGATTACTCAGATTCCTTGCTAGAGTTACTGTTATAGATTCTCTGGCATTTCCACATCACTAGGTTTTCATATCTCTTCCCAATACCTGACAATTCCATTCATTTTCCCCAGTATTTTCTCCCTCCATTTCTGACCACCTAATCCCTCCTGCCCCTAACCCAACCCACCCTCAGTCCACCCACAAAATGTATTCTATTTTGTCTTCCCAGTTATAAACTCCCTTAAACCCTCCTTTTCACTTATCTAAATGACTTGTTAATTTTTAAAACATGTCCAATGTATTGCTCTAAGTTATTTTTTCTCTGTTAGATTGTGGACTTTTTAAAAATCACCTTTTTATTAAACATGGTTTCTTTTCTCATAGATTACAATCTGAATACAGTTTCCCCTCCCTCTATTCCTTCCAGTTCCTTGCCAACTACTCTCCCATTCAATTCTGGTCCTTTTTGGTTTCTCATTAAATGGGAAAATGGTTCTAGGAGATAAAAACAAAACAACCAAATAAAACATAATAAGGCAATAAATATCATGTTGAAGGTGTAGTAAACAAGCCAAGAGTAAAAAGAAAAGGTCCAAGCTAGGCACAAGAATTTGAAACCTACTCATTCACACATCTAGGTATGCTATATAAATACTAACCTGCAAGATACCAATATTATGCAGATGACCTGGGTAAAAACTCACCTAGGCAATCTGATGGCTAATTTTGTGTCTGTGACTTCATTTAATTTTTGTTCTGTTCTTATCGTGGACCTTGTTTCCTGGTGTTCTCTGCCACTTTGTCTGCTCCATTCCCTCTGCCCCCTCCTCCTTTGAGATTCCCTGGGCTCTGAAGAGAGATATTTGATGGAGATATCCCACTTAAAGCCATATGTTCCAAGCACTCTCCCTCTCTGTATAATGTTTACGTGAGGGTTTCTGCATTTGTTCCTATCCTTTCCAGGAAAAAACTTATCTAATGATGGCTTAATAAGACACCAATCTCTTGGTATAGCAGAATATCTTTAGGAGATTTTTTTGACTAGTAATATTTGATAAATATACCAGTGAAGAAAAATGATGTTTTAAAAAGTTACCCTTGTTGTTCTTTGAGTCATCCTATGTTAATTATTGGGCAAGTAATGTTTGTTGAAAGAAAAATAAGCAAATGAATGTGTTTATTTGTAAATATAAAGTTGAACTGAATACATTGAAATGATGATAATTGGCCTTTTTTATTAAGTTTTTGGGTTATTATTCTTTGAATAGATAAATGTGAAAAACAGTTTTTAAAATATTTGCTAGTAAGAAAAGAGGAAATTATGGTAACCTCAAAGAATTGTTCACTTATAACAAAGCAAAAACAAATATGGCACAAGAGGGGTGGAAGTAGTCTAAAAATCACCCAACTATGATGCCTGTTTTAAAATTGAATCTCTTAGATATGACAGAATGACAGGGGTGACATGTCTATGAAACTTCATAATAATAAATATGTACATAAAACTTTCATAATGACTTTACCATTGGACATGTAAACATAGATGAGTACAATTTTACAAAGCCCCACTCCTAGAGAAACAATGACAACTAATCGATGGTTGTTGAAAGAAAGTGAATTAGTTCTTTCCAGGACATATATATTAAATACTAAATAGATTTAAGCTATGTATACATATATATACACATATGTATTCACATGGACATTCATGTAATGTTGTAACACATACATATATATTTACTATTGTTATTTTGCATTCACAAATGACCACACACATACACATCTGTTTGTGGTGTGTTTGTGTGTGTGTTTGTGTATGTGTGTATATATCTACATTGATATATATTATATATAATATAATTAATATATACAACATTAATGCAAACATAGATATATATATATGTCTCTATATTATACAATAATTAGAGAAAAAGAGGTAATCTATCCATGATTTGAAAGGGAATCAGGATAAAAAAGAATTTAGAGGAGTTGTTGGAAAGGTGGAAATAGTCTAAATAATGTTTGCATATTTTAAATGTTCAATAAAATAAAAAAAGTGGTGTTTCAATTTCTAATTTTATTATCAAAACTTTAAAATAATAAGAAATAAATATAAAAGAGCACACATTAAATATGTATCCTGATATTAGTGTTAATTCAAGATGTATTTATTAAAAGTTTTCTTTACATTTTCAGAATTATCATCAATTTTGAAGTGGGCATGTCTAAAAGCTTGACATGATTTTTCGTATACTAATGAGAAGCCCAAGATTGTTATGCTGAGATTTTGTTTTCTTAAAGCTTCTAATAATAAAGCAGAATTGCATTTTCACAGCTGTGGTGGCTGTTCCGTTTCCATAGAAGATTTTTAAAAAAAATGAAGCAAGGACTGAGAATCCATCCGTATTTAAATGTTCCCCTTGCATGATGGCTCAATTATTATTGTTGGTAGTAATCATCTCAGTACTTGGCAAGGCTCATTCATCCTGCAGGAAAGCAAACTTTCCCAGAAATCAAAACACCAAATGTTCTGAACAAAATAATTGGAGGATAAGGGTCCCCTTAGAATCTGAAATTTTCACTTGACAGAACCTTGACAAATGTGAGTGGGTGTTTAATCAAAATGATATCTGTCATAGAGCACAGCTCACAATTTTAAGCACAGAAAAGGAAATATTTGATTCCTATGGTGCAACTGGAGCTTAAATCCAGGTAGACCAATTCAAGCCTTCAATCCATATTGTTTTTAAATTCAGAAATCAATGACTTGATGCTTCAATATCTGAGAATTTTGTAGACATGAAAGCTTCTTTTGCTTCCAAAAGCATGAATGACTGCATATCTCCTCAAGGTCCTAAAATCAAGTACCAGTGACTCAATTGAAGAAAGGCAAGTGGTTGATTACTGAATGATTACCCAATGAAAGTGATATATCAAAAGATGTACTTTATAAATCATATACATTCCATTTACAAATATTTAGGATAAGAAAGAGAAAAGAATGGAAAAAGTAAGTTTGACAGAACAAAAAATATAGGTTGAGAATGGAAAATGAATCAGACACTAAATATGTGGAGAGTCAAAAGTCTCTATTGTGAAAAGCAAGCATGTGTTCATAGAAAATGTATATCCATTGTTTGGAAAAACAAATTTATTTACTGTAGTTAAATTTTTAACTAAGTGTAGAATACAACTCATAAGATTTCTTTAAAAATAATCATAATATTTTCTTATTTACTTTTACTACATATAACACATCAAAGTGTGGTCAATTATACTAAAATTCAAGGTAATCCTAGCCATTCTGACTGGTGTGAGGTGAAATCTCAGGGTTGTTTTGATTTGCATTTCTTTGATGTCTAAGAATGTTGAGCATTTCATTAGGTGCTTGTTGGCCATTTGATATTCCTCAGTTGTAAATTCTTTGTTTAACTCTGTACCCCATTTTTAATATGGTTGCTTGAATCTCTCAACTCTGACTTCTTGAGTTCTTTGTATATATTGGATATTAGCCCTCTCTTGGATGTGGGGTTATTAAAGATCTTTTTCCAATCTGTTGGTTGCCATTTTGTCCTATTGACAGTGTCCTTTGCCTTACAGAAACTTTGCAATTTCATTAGGTCCCATTTGTTGAGTTTTGATCTTATAGCATAAGCTATTAGTGTTCTGTTCAGAAAAATTTCCCCTGTGCCCATGTGTTCAAGGATCTTTCCCCCTTTCTCTTCTATTAGTTTCAGTGTATCTGGTTTTTTTGATCCACTGGGACTCAAGCTTTTTATAAGGAGATAAGAATGGATCAATTTGCATTATTCTACATGCTGACTGCCAGTTGAACCAGCACCATTTGTTGAAAATGCTATCTGTTTTCCACTGGATGTTTTTAGCTGCTTTGTCAAAGATCTAGTGACCATAGGTGTGAGGGTTTATTCTTCAATTCTATTCCATTGATCTACTTGCCTGTCTCTGTACTATACCATACAGGTTTTGTTGTTGTTGTTTTGTTTGTTTGTTTGTTTTTATCACTATTGCACTGCAATACAACTTGAGGTCAGGGATGGTGATTCCCCTTAGATGGTCTTTCTTGTTGAGAATAGTTTTTGCTATCCTGGTTTTTTATATTATTATTATTATTATTTATTATTATTATTATTATTATTGTTCCAAATGAATTTGAGAATTACTCTTTCTAATTCTATGAAGAATTGAGTAGGAATTTTGATGGGTATTGTTTGAATATGTAGATTGCATTTAGCAAGATGACCATTTTTACTATATTAATTCTGCCAATCTATGAACATGGGGGATTGCCAGGGTCCAGCCTTGACAAGAGTCGGGGTCATCCATGACTAGTCACAATTGAAATAGAATACTGACAGGCTGTTTTTTAGCATATGAGTCCTTGAACTCAGGAGTCATGGTACTCACCTAGACTTGACTCAGCTGCAGATTTTTATTTAAATCATACAAGGAAATTGGGTTACAAAACTCATAGGGTGTGGGTAGGTAAATGCTTCTCTATTTTTCTGTGCCAACATTTTCTTGTGTCATAGAGTAATACAGATTTAGAACAAAAAACGGCACTATACAGTCTCAGACATAAAAATTGTATAGCAAGCACAATTTTTTATCATTCTCTAACACCAGTCTCCATTGAGGTCAAGGGCAGTAGTATTGCGGTTACAAAATCAGTATCCTTCAGACAATGAGACCATTTGGTTTCCTAAAATGGCAAACGTGAAGCCATAGTGCTGATCCTGCAGTCTTTAAAATTTTTGGACTCCATCTGTTTATCTACAAAACATCCTTACCTAACCTGTACAGAGAATTCCTAGAGGCCTGCCGCTATCATCCCTAAACCCAAGGAACCTGCTGCTAACTTTCTGGGAAATATTTGTGTATTATTCCATCCACAATTTTATGACAAAAATATCTTATTTTTAATATACAGAACTGAGACTAAGACTGAGGCAACAGCTTCAGAATTACTTATCTCTGCCTGCTGCTCTAGGTTACTTTCATTTCCACCTAGAGCAAGTGACTGTAACATACATTTCTCTTGAATTCATAAACAGCATTCCCTTTAATATTATTGGTAAAATCTAATTTCTGGATATCAAGCAGGATCCTACTAGATCTTGCCAGGTCACTGAATACTGGTTTACTCAAGGAAGGAAGAAAAGGAGTAGTAGTAAATAGATAAAGAAAATGATAAGTACTAAGAATAATGGCAGAAATGACATCATGAGTTGCTTGCACCAAAGAAGCAGGCCTTGGGGCCTCTCAGTACTTATTTTAGGGTCCACAAGAAGTCATTGCCTCCCACTCTAAAACACAGTACCCCTACTAGGTTCTTCTTCCTTGTTATGAGGTGTCCCAGATATCTTGAGCTCTATGTGGGGTGTTTTCAACAAGAGATCTTTTCTTCTTCTAAGAGCTTAAAATCACTTTTTCTTAATATCTCTTAACATTAATGAACTCAATTCCCCAATAAAAAGAAATAGACTAAAGAACTAGATACATAAACAGGACCCAGCATTTTGCTGCATACAGGAAATGTACCTCAGTGACAAAGACAGACACTACCGCAAAGTAAAAGGCTGGAAAACAATTTTCCAAGAAAATGGTCCCAAGAAACAAGACCTTTGTGCTCAACAACTCTGTCCCCATTGTCCTGTAAATAAAGGTGAATGACAAAACAAAACAAAAAAAAAAACAAAACAAAAAGAAACAAGCTGGAGTAACCATTCTCATATCAAATAAAATCAACTTTCAACTAAAAGTTACCAAAAAACATAAGGAAAAAACTCGTCAAAGGAAAAAAAAATCTATCAAAATGAACTCTCAGTTCTAAAACCTATGCTCCAAATCTAAGGGCACCTACATTCATAAAAGAAACTTTATTAAAGTTTAACACATTGGACCTCACACAATAATAATGGGAGACTTCAACACCCCACTCTCACCAATGGACAGATCATGGAAACAAAATTAACCAGAGACACAGGGAAACTAACAGAAGTTATAGACCAAATTGATTTAACAGATATCTATAGAACATTTTATCCTAAAACAAAAGAATATTCTTTCTTCTCAGCACCTCATGGTACCTTCTTCACAATTGACCATATAATTGATCACAAAACAGGCTGCAACAGATACAAGAAGACTGAAATCATCCCATGCCTTCTATTAGATCACCAGGGACGAAGGCTGGTCTTCAGTAACAACAAAAACAACAAAAAGCCCACATACACAAGGAAGCTGAACAACCCAATACAGGATTTTTAAGCAACATGAAAACACACTTTGTGGCTAGGAGGTATCTCTGTAAAGACTCTTTAAACCATGCTATTTATGACAGGATTAAGTAAAGTCATCATTTTCTAAACATAGTAATGAAATTCCAAAACATCAGTTTCTCTGTACCTTATTATATATAAAAATACATTAAATGGTAAATTACAATATGTATAACTTAAATGAAGAAATCTTGTCTAGTTAGCATTGTTGGTTAGTTGGTTGGTTTGCTTTGTTTTTTTTTTTTTTTTTTTTTAAAGCTAATTCCAAGTTCCTATAATCAGCAGTGAGGATTACAGAAAAATAGCCCTTCCTCCCTTTACTGGAGTCTTGCCAAAATGGAAATAGAGGTGAACTTATCTGTGATACATACTACTCTTTTTTTAATAATCCTAATTCACATATTATTTAAAAGTTAAGCATCAAAGCTGCCAAGATTCTATTTAACTGGCAGAAAAAAAAAAGACATAATTAGTAGATTTTGAGAGCCAATGTCTTGGGTTATATTTTGTTACTGTTTCTTCTGAGATTAAGCTTTTAAAATGAAATACATCCTATATTCAAGAAAACAAAACTTAACACTTATTCAAATATTTTTAATGGACATGTTAATTTTCTATTTCACCAGTTTTGAATAGTAAAATTCAGTGTTTTAAGATTTTAGAAGAATTTCTCTTTGTGTGTGGACTAGAAAATTTATAATTACTTAAAACATTGCTTGTTACCCAAATAGAATCATGAGTTTTCCATAGAACACCTTGATTCCTCAGTGATCTGCCAGTGAGATTCTATTCTATTTGTCCTACCCTATCCAATCCACTGATGTATTGGCTCTAGATATATTTTAAAGATATTATGTTTGATATTACATAAAAGTGTTGCACTAAGAAATGGTCATTAGAGGTATAACACATCAATTTCATTATTTAAACTGAGATTTTGGTCCCTTAAAACTAAAAAGATTTTGGAAAAAAACCGTCTCACAATGTATTCCAGGATATAAATGAGGCTTAAGAAAGGTGTACAGTATATATTTAACCAGCAAAGTTATCACTGAAATTCAAGTTCTAGCATTAACACAATGTCAGTTTTATCTAGAATTAATCCTTTATGGATGCCAGCCCAGCTCAGCTGTCTAAGTTGTAGTTTTGATGTTATAATGGCCATTCGCTCATACCATGTTTTTACAGTCATTTTAGGTTATCCATAAGTTCCAATTGTATGTGATTCACTTTGTCGCCTTCACTGTCCTTCATCCTTATGACATAATTTTTCCAAGTTATTTATTATATGCAAAGAAGTTATTTTCTTCAGTAGATTATAATAGTTTTTCATAGTGACAAGTCAGTTAAGCAAATTCCATGGTCTCTCTTCTATATTTGTTTTTATTACTTAACTTCTTTTTTGTGTGTAGATGTGCACTTCTGCATGTGGGTGTATGTAACTGAGTGCAAGTGCCTATGGAGGCCAGAATTAGATCCTCTGAAGCTGGAGATACAGAGGGTTGTGAATGGTCTAATATCGTTGTAAGAAATGGACCTCAAGTCCTCGGGAAAAATAGCAAGTGCTTTTAGCTGCTCAACGAACTCTGCAGCCTCTTTAGCACTGTTTCATTGCCAGGTCAATTATTTCTCACTTCTTCGTACTTATACATAATCAATTTATTTGCTGTTCTGCTCTGTGTTTCTTATTGCTGTTGTTTTGTTTTCCTCTGATATAAATCCCCTTTTTAAGAATGTAAAAAAAGTTATCACTCAAAGACTGAAATTTAAATTCTAGCATTAACACAATGTTAGTGTTACCTAGAATTAATTATTTTATGGACACCATCTAGGCTAAATGTTATGCTAAATCTTGATTATCCACTTGTTTGGATCTGAAAGCAACTAGGATATGGCATCTCGGCAGGTCTATCAAGCTCCTTCCTGACAAAAAGTACAGCAGAATCATTGAGTGGACTATCAGACAGAGTGTGCAGCTTTTTCTTGACCTGACCATCAGAGAAAGAAGTCCCAGATAAGTCCTAAAGATAAAAAAAAAAAAATGCTTGGCTGTCTCCTATCACCATATTGAGTGTATCTATACAGTTGTTGACATGCCTGCTTTTGGCATTGCCTGCTATGATTAAATTTCAATTTCTTCTGTTTTCTAACATGGATTGAAGAGCAGTAGCTCTCCAGGAATCCTCCAGATGTTTATCTCCAGAATATGAGTGCTCAGGCACCAAGCCTGTACTATAGTCTGAATGACAATATCTGTACTTCCCACCTTTTCAGAATAATTTAATTAGTATTTCCTTTTTATTGAAAACAGATTCTTCTCTCATATACTATATCCAACCATAATTTTCCCTCCCTTCATTACGCCTAGCTTTCCCTAAACTTCCTCTGCCCTAGATCTACTCATTTTTCTCCTCAGAAATACCAGGCCCCCAGAAGACAATAAACGCACACTACAAAACAAGGTACAATAAGCTAAAGTAGCAACCATCAGATCAAGGCTGAACAATTTCCTTTTCTATACTAAAAATGAGTTAGGAAATATTTGGAGCTATTTGTAGTTCTAATTTTGGAAGACAATGGTGTTAGTTTTTAGTTCTAGTTTAGTCTTTCTTTGAAGTATTTTCCTAAGTTTCACTTTCATTTCCCTACCCTTCCATTACCATCTCTCCTAACCCTATTTCTTCCAATCCAACTTTGATATTTTTATTTTTCTGTCCTTTTTTACTTTTTGATATTTTTCTTTCCCATCAAGTTCAGTTAATGTTAGTCAGTTCGATTTGACAGTTGAGCCAGCCAGATCACACTGTAATCCAGGGAGTGTTTGGATTCCAGCTGGATCACATAGACATAGAAGGTCTTTGGATGTGATCTCTTGACGGAGCAGCCATGGTGCTGGATTAAAATTCCTATACACTCTCTTTTTGCTGGTTGTTTTTCTGGCTGTATTTTGCACACTGTAACCTTCACTGTGAGTTTGTGTGTATGTGTGTGTGTGTATGTGTGTGTGTGTTCCCTTGTCTGAGAACAACAATATTCATGAGACTGATAGTATAAGGGTTTTATGTTAATATGTACTGACCACCTTCAGTTTTCTTTTGTCTGCAGTTGTGCCATTTTGGAGGTTCTATGTTAATATATCAGGGTATGTACTTCAAGAAGAAGCTATAATGAAGGTTGAAAGATGTGCTGTTTATTGGTACATTAATAAATCATTATTAATCATTTTAATAACATATTCATTAATTAGAGTAATAATACAGAGCTCTCCCCTGGTGCCCATAATGTATATAGTTTTAAGTTCTTAACTACTTTAACAGTCAAATTATGACTTTCATGTCATGGAAGGTGGTCTTAGATCCAACCCAAAGTGTTTGGTTACATCAATAACCACCTCTATTTTACCAGTTAGAATTTTGTCAATACAATCAATGTTGTAGCTTGCAGCATTCACACTTAGAATATATATATATATATTCCCTCCAGGAGCATACACAGCACCTTCCATCATCATGGAGCCAATAGAGGTAAAGTTTCTAGGTGAGTTTTAGCTTCATTTTTCTATTTTCTGTTACTCAAATGTGTAGTAACTTTAATAACAGAATCTTATAGTCAAGTACTGGAAAATAAGTGAGAGTATTGAGTATTTATAATAGCCTGTAATTCTTGAAGCTCTATTAATAAACAAGTCAAAAATATTCATTCAATTCCCAGTACTGGGGTTTTTCTTTTTTATAATGAGATGTCTAGTGGGACATTATATTCCCCTACTGAGGGGAAACTCCATTAAAAACTTACTTTTAATTTAAATATATTATGAAACATACATCCTATTAAGTTTTAATGTGGCTTCTTCAAGAGCACTATAACATCAATTATCCCTTCACACAATATCAACTGCAAACTGCCCATCTGCATTTTGAGGTAAACTTTATTTTATATTTTCCTTGGATCTGATTTCAAATTTCTATTATTTATGTTTCAGTATTTCATATTTTCAAATGGATTTTAAGATTGAAAAAAAATATGTATTCTATATTTTCAATGTCAAAACTTTTTTAATCATATTTTTATTTAAAAAGAAATACCTGTCTTATTTTAATTATTTAATTATTGGATCATAAACATAATTCATTTACATTTTTATAATAGAGGACTATCTAAAAACTAAAAATTTGGTAAATTATTTTTGAGACATATAGCTGAATTTTCAGTTTTACTTAGATGAATAAAACTTCTACACATAGAAAAATTTTTGTAACAAAGTTTCTTATAAAACTTTACATCAGTAACTTTGAAATACTATATCATATTGAAAGACAGACTTAAAAGTATACTTCTAGGATAGAAGGATAAAATAATAGGAGATAGTAAAAAACAATTATCATATTGACTTAGATAATACAAGAAATCTATTTTATAAGAATTGTTACCTAAAAATTGTAAGTAATATTTAATACTATCTTGGAATTCTCTCTTTACATGTATCTTTATTTTACTCTTTACTTTTAATTTACTCATGGGTTTTTTCTTATTTGTGTATTCTGTGTTATATATTATTTTTCTGTATACTTATTGTCTGCTCTTGAGTACTTCTTTAAATAAATCTAGATACATAGAGGAGGAATTACCTTACAGTCAACTTAATGACTGTTGTCAAATATATCTCTATCAGTGGGACTCCTAGTGTTCAGATAGCTGGATTAGTCTAAGCCAACATTATTAGTTTTAATTTTCTTTCTATTATAACAGTTACACAATTAGCTGATATATTTGAAGAAATGTGAAGACCTATTATTTTTTACAGAATGTTTAATTTTCCTTTTTGAAATATTCTCCAATTATTCACAAAAGTTTTTATTGGTCATTTTCTATTGTTAAGTTGTTGTCTAAAGCTAATACTGGAAAGACAAATGATGAATGCTAATGGGGCATGAGCCAGATATTCAAATAAGTACTTGAATTTTTACAAATGACCTACACTTTGTTATAAAGTGGCTGTTACTATGGTAACTTTCAGAGAACCCTTCAAGATTCAAAAGAAAAACATAAAACAGTGCTTAACAATTTGCCATTTCTACCACTATTAAGTGTTGTAATTATTTTTGGTTTTGTTATAATTTAAAAAGGCACAAACTCCAAATGAAAGTACATTCACATCACTGAAAGAAAAGAGCAGGGGATAAGACTTCATGGACATATTAAAATGCATTGTTTATAGAAAATATAATTATATACCAGAAATATAGCTCAGATCTAGTTAACTCCATAGCAGACCATCTACCAAATGTTGTCTTACAAAATCTATTCTCAGTATACCAGCTTTTCCTGTACAATTTAGCAAAGAAAACAATTGAAAATGTTTAGATATGTAATTACTTAAACTAAAAATACATTTTGTATGTGAGTATGTGTATGTGTGTGTATATATGTATCCCCATGTGTACATTTGTGTGTCCGATATGTGTCTGCCAAGAATCCAATTTGTTGAATCTCTAGCCAGGATCTCATGACACTTTAATACATAACTGGCTGGTATGTCCTTATCTGTGAGCTTAATTGGGCCAATATTTATAACCCAGATGTTGACTGAATTCTATCTTTAGGGGCTGTCTCTTGGCTTTGTAGGCATCCAATACCAAACATTAGTTCCTAGATGTTGCTCTACAATTTTGAGAAATCACTTTGGCTTAGGCACGTCTAACTCTTCTGGAACTAAAGTATCTCTTTTTCCAAAATCTCTAACATTCTAATCTAAGAATTGCCAGAGATAACTTATTGAAGGCTTATTAATCAATTGGATGAAATGGCCCCAGATAAACTCTCTATCTTAAGGTCAACCATGTCATATAATGTAAATCAATCATGAATAAAAGCCTAACAAACTCACAACATGTATGTATCTGATTGTGTCTGGCACTTAAGATATTTTGTTTCAGGTTTATGAATCTGCTGACTTAGATTCAACTAGATGGCTTCTCATGTGTCTGGTTAGTTTCATTACATATTCAAATAAAAATAACAAAGGATAAGATCCGCATTGTCTACGCTTCTCTAGAACATATTTAAGTAGCTCTTCTTCATTTCCTAATTCTAGATAAGGCTAGCCAGATGGGTGTGATAAAGGGCAGTTTCAGAGTTTTCAATAAAATTGTTATCCAAATATTCTCAAGATTCATATCTAAATCTTTACACAATTCCTTTTCTGGCACAGTAGCCAGTGACCCTCAAGATCCAATTCTAGATTAAAGCACTGAGGAAACAGACTCTACATTTCAAGATATGATATGAGTCTTTTACCTCCACTGGTGGTATTGCCTGGCTACAGGAGGTGGCCATTGCTATACATCTTTGCTAAGGCCACACATATTGACTCTTGGGAGCCTCCCTCATCTCTGCCACTTCCTAGAAAGGCCCTCATCCCAGCACCCTGACAGCTGCAGATTTCTATTTATTCTTCTAGCTCTCTGACCTTCTCTTCTCACACCAGATTCTGATACCCTCATTTCCTTCCCTATTGCATCTCCTGTCCAACTGCCTCCTTCCATGTGCCTCCTATGATTATTTCATTTCCACTTCTAAAAGAGATTCAAGCACCCATACATGGGCCTTCCTTTTTTTTTTGTTGTTTTTGTTTGTTTCTTTGGGTGTTTGGAGTGTATAAGGTGTATCCTGTAATTTATGGCTAATATCTACTTATCAGTGAGTACATACCATGCATGTCCTTTAGATCTGTGTTACTTCACTGAGGTATATATTCTGTATTTGGGCTGAAAAATCCATAATGTCCTTGTTGTTAATGGCATCATAATATCCCATTGTGTAAATGAACCATGTTTCTGTGTCCATTCTTTAGTTGAGGGACATCTAGGTTGCTTTTAGTTTTTGACTATTACAAATAGAGCTGCTATGAACATAATGGAGTACATGTTCTTGTGGCATGGTGGAGCAACCAACTCACAAACTTTTGACCCAAAATTTGTCCTCTCTAAAAGAAATGCAGGGACAAAAATGGAGTAGAGACTGACAGGACTGCAAACCAATAATCACCCCAAGTTGAGAGCCATTCCACAGTCAAGCAACAATCCCTGACACTATTAGTGATTCTTTGTTATGTTTGCAGATAGATGCCTAGCATAACTGGTCTCTGAGAGGCTTCAACCAACAGCTGATTAAAACTGATGGAGAGATCCACAGCTAAACAGTAGAAGGAGGTAGGAAACTCTTATGAAAGAATTGCAGGAAGAGTTGGAGGCCAAGGGGATAGGAACTCCATAGGAAGACCAACCAAGTCTATTAATCTGGACCCTTGCTGATTCTCAGAGATTGTGTCACCAACCAAATAGCATACATGGGCTGGACCTCCTGCACATATGTAGCAGATGCGTACCTCAGTCTCCATGTGGGTTCCCCAGTAACTGGAACTAGAGCTGTTTCTAAAGCTCCTGCTTGCCAATGGAATCCATTTCCCAATTTGGCTACTTGTCTGGCCTCATTGGGAGAGATGCTCCTAATCCTGCAGAGACTTGATTTACCAGGGTGGATGTACCCACCATCTCAGAGTAAAAGAGGAGAAGAAATGGAAGGAGGGACTCTGTGAGGAGGAAAATGGGAGGGGGCCAATGATCTGGATGTAAAATGAATAAATAAATAAAACTGACAGAAAAACATGAAATGGATCTTTTCATTGTCCCTACACGGACTACCACTGAATAATATATACTGACCAAGAGACAATAATTCAGTGAAAATATTTTCAAAATATGCAATTCATTAACATTCTAACATTCATATTAATGTCTTTAACATTTAGAGGATGTTTTGATTAAAAGAGCTAAAGAAACAAGCAATTTAGGAAACTCAAATAAATGACATAGTACAAGAAATAGGTTATTTTATAATTCTGATTATGTAAGAAAAGAGCAATAGAAAGCAGAAGAAATATTTTATTAGCAATTAAATTTATCTCTTATGATTCAGTATTACCTGATCATAGTTTTAAATCTATTAATGATAAGAATAAAGATATTTGACTAAAAGTGAACATTTTATTATTTGAGAGTATTTCATACACATAAAATATAAAAATCTTCCATATATTATTTCTCCGAAATGACTGTTTGTAATATTAGAGCTTACTTCATTTTGTTATTCATATTTGAAGGAAACTTATGAAACATAAAGTATCTTGTTTCCCATGCATAAGGTCTGGCTGTTTGTAAAATCACCTTTTCTCTTTTGTACTCATTTGTGGGAATGTAATAGAGAAATGAACCTGGAGAGATGGATCAATTATTAGTAGGATGCTTGTAATCTCTTCTAGAATTGGATAAACAATAAAATGAGTATTTCATAGAATAAGAATATTTGAAAAGAAAGGGAATATATAATTTATACTTTTAAGAAACATTTAACTGATTTCTGTGATTAAAATAATTTTCTAAGGAAACAGCTTAATTGAGTTGGTTCAAATGTTAGCATAAATAAGTAGTGATTAAACTTCATCATTAATGAGAATAGTTTTCTAAATTGCAGGGATATCATGCATCCACAATATACCTCTACTCCTCTCAACCCATCAGTGTACACACCACTCTGTTAATCTCCCCTTACTTCATTTGTATTGCTTTGGAGAAAAACAGGGACACATTATTTGTTTCAAATATGTACATGTATAGGAAATCTCTTTATTTATCAATCTTTCATACACACTCATCTTGCTCTTGAAGGTATAAAGTTCTGATTGTCTATCCAGATTCCTTTCTGAGCAAGACTATACCAAAGCAGGAATTCAAGGAGCCATAAAATTCTTTTACTAAGTGGAAAAATTTTACTAACATTCTTTCTGTGCTACCATAAGTCATGAACAAAATTTCACACCCTATCTTTTCTTAAAATCATCTAACTCAGAGATCAGAAATTGAGAAATGTGGGCTCTAACTATTTTTTATTTTTTCCAACTGAATGTAAAGTTGAAGAATCCAGGGAGCAGCTCGCCACCCTCAGAGTAGAGTAGTAGACCTTGTCTATGAGGTATTTGTAGTTACTTGACAAAAGGACAAATTTAGATCATTTACATGATCAATGATAAGAATGATACAGTATAGTAAATATAGTATGGAATGACATACAAATTATCCATTGTAAATATTATCAGAATCCACCTGCCTATCACTTAACATTTCCTGGAATACCTAAGGAAGTGTCTGCAACAAGACTTCTGTGTATTTGTTATAGCTGGTAGCTTGGTGTTTTTGTGAGACTCCTCACAGTGAAAACATATGGTTCGCTGACTCTTGCCTGCTATTGGAACTGTTTTTCTCATTTTGGGTTGCCTTGTCCAGACTTGATATGAAAGCTTTTCTCTGTCTTATTGTATCTTCTTTTGTTCTGACTAGCTGTCATTTCTTGAGAGTCTGCTAATTTCTAAAGGAAAATGAAAGTGGAGTGGCTCTGGGGAAGAGAGAGTCGAATGGGATCTGCGAGGAGTGGAGGGAAACTAACCTGTTGTCTGGATGTACTGTATGAGAGAAGAACATCTTTTCAATAAAAATAAGTAACTTACAGAGATAAAATGAAGAAAGAAAGATAAAAAGAAAACAAGGAAGTAAGATCCAAAATCCTCCTGCTATAAGAACATGAGATTAGGTTTCTTCTCCTATACAGCTGAGTAAACTCTACCCATAGGAGTTAGAAATACTATGAATGGATGCTCTAGGGAATTCTTTTCCTATTATGCAAAGAAGACTGATTCAATGTTGAAGCCTCCTTTTCTATTCAGTTGTACAACTCTGACACATGTTCTATGAGGTCCATAAAATTCTTACAGAAGTGGCCCGTGTATTTTTGTGTAAAGCCCACATTTTATTTTTAGGATCACCTACAAATAAGCACCTATCCACAATCCTATTTCAGGTGATCTTTATTTTAAAAAATCTGTGAGAATATATGGCTGTAAGCTAAAATGGATCCTAGGTTATAAACTAGAGTCCAAGGAATATCAGTGATATTTCTAAACAAATGCTGTAGAAATGTGAAGAAAGCCATGATCTGTGTTTAAATGCCAAAGAACATAGAGAACTCACGTGCATGGAGAAATAACTTGTATATAGGCCAACTATTTGGGCATTATAATCTAAACCAGAGTTTAAGGTCAAATACTTCTTTATAAAGATGACCAAATCATTTTTAGTGAGTTATACAACATTCATTAAGACATGTGACAAAAGATAAACAAAGTTTAGACCTGAAGTTAAGAAATGACACATGTATGTATGTATGTATGTATCTACATTTCACACATATGTATATGTGAACACATGTATACATATAAATAAATACACATACATATACATATATAAATATATATAAATACATACATGCACAA
Source organism: Arvicanthis niloticus (assembly GCF_011762505.2). NCBI lineage: Eukaryota > Metazoa > Chordata > Mammalia > Rodentia > Muridae > Arvicanthis > Arvicanthis niloticus. The sequence goes on along the minus strand of NW_023045169.1, from coordinate 84,439 downwards.
TTACACACATAAAATTGTAACTGTTTTACAGGAATGTATGTAGCACATAAATGAAATCAGAATTATATTTTATCATGATGCTGCCAAAGATGATGATCTGATATACATATAGATAATGCTGCCTTGGTCTAGTGTACAGATTAAAGTAAAGCAAAATAAACTTTGTGAGGATTTTTTAATGAAGAGTTTTATGATTGCTAGACCTTTGCTATTATATAAAGTTTATATAAAGTTTAAAATATAGGTAGATTCTTGACTGTTTTTTAGAATAACATAAAAAAATGCCCCTTCTAATACAAGTTAAAGAATCTCATTAGGAATATGTTGCACAAAGGACAGAAGGGGGTTTCAGAAATCTTAAGATCATTCTATGTTGATACCATTCACATTGTAAAATGGATTTTTTAAAAAAGTAATTCTCTTCATTGTTAATTTTTGTCATTCATTACATCATGGAGGGCTTTTCCCCCCAAAATCTTTGAATGGTAAAAGTAATGAACTCTTATAGGGAACAATCTGTTAATATCTATAATTAATTTTTATTTTTATTGTTAGATAGTTCTATCAGCTTTCATTCTGCTTTATAGAATGTAATTAGAGTACTATATGGCATTTTAAACCTTTCCTTGGGTTAAGCCAATTTGGTTAAACTTTTTTTATAAAAATCCATTACTCTTGGAAGTTCCTTCTGTGTACAAAGAAATATGATCATATGTACCCTCACTTCCTTCATCCAACTCCCCTATATCACTTCCAGAGCAAACTCCACCCATTTCATTTATCTTGGTTGGTCCATTTAAAATATAGTAATTTTTATTATTTTCGAAAATTTCAAAATATACAAAGATCATTTAGACCACATTCACCCCAACTACATCTAGGTCTTCCCTCAATCATCATATCCTCACTACTTTATGTCCCCCCTTTTCTTATAGCTTAGAATTTACATTGAGATGGTGCTCATACATACATGAGTGTAGGTCCATCTAGTGAAATTTAATCAAACTGTTAGGGGCCAGTTCCTCAGAGAAAACTGACACTCTTTCCCCTCAAAGCCATTAGCTATTTCTACCTTCTTGATTGTGTTTGGGAGCTGAATCCTTTCTATTCAACGGTAGTGTTGTTACTGCCACAGTGTCATGCAGGTCTTATGCAGAGATGCATTGTTGCTATGAGTTTATAAATATAGAAGTTGTTATATGTTCTGTTTTGTTTGGTTTATTTTAGTTTTTGATGTCCAGAAAACACTATTTCTGTCTAGTCCCTCCTACTTCTGGCATTTAGATACTTCTCTTTCCTTTTCCAAAAGGGTTGCTGAGAGACTGAGTGGAGTTTGATATAGGTGTCCCATTTCTGGAAGACTACCCAACACATTTTATTTTGCTGTTTTTCAGATAAGTCTCTGAGTAGTCAAGCCTTTAATTTTGTCAAACATACCCTGAATGTCTACTGTTTGATTAGTATAATGTTCCATGCTAAATGCCCTCAAGTACATACAAAAAGTTTCCAAAGCATGTAACGCAATACAGGTGCTCATAGGGATGTTTATATCAGGATTGAAGGAGAAATTTTGAAAGGGACTTTAAATTCAGAATTTTCTCACACTCCTTTTATTTCCTCACAAATATACTTTATTTTGCCTCAAATCTAAGATATTTACCATCCTCTATCTCAATCATTTGTGTCTGATGATAATTTCCTATTAGCATAACAATATTAACTTATATTGCAGAGACAATAAATTCTGATTATATGGCATATAGAAAACAAACGATATGACTTGTTTTTTTTTTTTTTTTTCAAGACAGGGTTTCTCTGTGTAGTCCTGGCTATCCTGGAACTCACTCTGTAGACCAGACTGGCCTCGAACTCAGAAATCCACCTGCCTCTGCCTCCCAAGTGCTGGGATTAAAGACGTGCACCACTACCACCCGGCTACGATATGTCTTAAATGTTTTTTATTTGTTGTCTAGATTTCATGTGGCTAGAAGTTTCTATGAAGGCTGCTGGGGAAGAAAAGCTATCAATGATATTAGGCAGTTGTGGACATTGTAAGTAAGCCATAAATTAATACTCATACTCACTAGTTGAATAAAAGCCCTTGCTGTTATGTAGATAACTAATTCCTTTTCAGGCTGTTGTGGAGCCTGCTTCAAATTAGGAAATTTATGCATGGTACCATAAACTTAGCCAAACACCCATGACTGAGTAAGTCACTGGTCATAGTCAAAAAACTACAGTTGTTGCTTTGGTAAATGGACATGTTGTCAAACATCCTTGGGAACATTTATCCATATAACTACATATGAATTCTTTATTCAATTGTCTTCAGAGAAGCTCATTTTTTTTTCCCAATGGGCTTTAGTTAGTTCCTAACTAGCTGAGGTGTTAGGAATATATGGCTATTGAATCATCAACCCTTTATCAACCCATTCTACATAAATATTCAATTAATATAATGAAAGACAGAGAGACTGAAAGAGCGACAGGACGAGGAGGAATGCTATGAAAGTGTCTTTTAGATATGACAAAGTAATGTACTAATGAGTTTATAACATCTCTGGTTTCCTACACAAGATGTACATTCTCATTTTGCTTATCATTCCTGAATGGATGGGTGGACATATCATAAGGTCTTACTTCTAGAAAAGAATTTGGCAGTTGATGGCTGGAGTAAAAGGTATCATTTTTATTTGTTTTTTTTTTTCTTTTCGTTTATATTTATTTGTTTGTTTTTACTGTGACTGCTCATAGACTACTCGAAAGTATTGGCCTACCTGCATGTGAATGCTTAAAGCAGCAACTGGAACTCAGTGGGTTATAAAAACATAAGAGCATGATCATAAAAGGGTTATGTGATAAGGAGTAGCAGCAGGATAACAGGAAAGCTGAGAGGTTGAACTGGACAAGATACATAAGTAACAAATATTTCAAAGAACAAATAAAAGTTTTTAAAGAAGCATGCTTATATTTCACGGGAAGACCTACTCAACAGAGCCTAAAATTCATGCAAACATTTTCTTCTTCATTTCTGTGCTAAAGTATACATAAATTTGCCTTCTCTGTAGAATGGTATTCCATTGAATACCATTGAATGGAATTGAATGGAATACCATTGAAATGAGTAGAAGGATATCAGAAAAAGCAACAAACTGATTATAAGGAAAATTTTAGGGTATATCTTTCATTGGCCTTTGCCATGACACATTTATGAGATCATAGTTGAAAGACAGCAAGAATGCAGTCTACTATATAATTCTAGGTTCATCCTAAAGCCCCTTGGCTCTTACTCTGCTCATCCAACAAACAAAGTACTTTTATGCTTCATTTTTCCAGAGGTATGGGTAGAAAATGGCATTGGGTTGTGTCTGCTCTGATTTCTAATCCCACAACTGCTCTTTTAGCACTACTATTTTCTCCATCTCTAATTCAACATTTATCCTAAGAGTACTTGCTAGTATACTCTCATTGGTGACCCACACAAATGGATCACATTTCTTTTTTCTCCAAATTATTTGAAGAAAAGTTTGGAGTAGAAGCCTATTATGTCATTCACCATTTTTCAAAACCTAACAGCTATCTAACTGATACAGGAAAATATTATTCACACGTTTGATACATAACCCTTAGTAGCCAAACATTTTTTGTATAGACACACATTTTTGTATAGAATTATATATATATATATATATATATATATATAGATAGATAGATAGATAGATAGATAGAGAGAGAGAGAGAGAGAGAGAGAGAGAGAAACACACACTGTAGAAAATATTTAATCCTGACCTGGGGTTTCTTTCCTGTCGTGGATCACTTCATTGCGGGATTAAAAAATGCACACAACCTTTACATTTTTTAAACAGTACAAGATCTAGGCGGAAACCTAACCTTTATGTTGTTATAATATACTTTCTTCTTGATGACTCCAAATTATTACTTATTTACCAGATGTGCTTTGTCTGGGTTGCTCTGAACTCCAGTTGGCCAGCCCTCAGGGCCATGTTCTCTTGATTCCTAACCCATGGCACTTTATCCTTCATCCTCCTCCACTTTCTTCTTCCTTGAGTACCACAAGCCCAGGAAACCTAAACCCTACCTATGGCTCTCCTACCCAGCTATTGGTTGTTGACATCTTTATTAGCAATAACTTGGGGGCAAGGTCTATGTGCCCTTCTTTTCCCTGGGACAACCAGGTACTGGGGGCCTGCACTTAGCATAACAGTAGATAATAAACACCAAACTTCAACATACACACATACTAGTTGAAATTCAAATGATCTCCAAAGGTCTATCTTCTGCTAATGATATGCTGAAAATCATACTTCATCAGTTTGCCAACCAATGAGGACACAACTTATGGAAACATGGATGTCGGCAAGCAAATATAACTAGGTGTAATTTCTATGCAAAATTGACAAAGAATATACATTAGGTAGTGTCTGTTACAATTCTTTTTTTATAATACTTTGAAATGCAGATTCAGTATATTTATGGAGGTGTTTTAGGAGTATAAAGGAGGCATTTACACTTAAATAATGAACTGAAATTATTTTAGAAAAATAACAAAATGGAATTTGTTAATGTAAACTATCAAAATTTGATGCAGAAGAAAATAATTTTTATTAATGAGGAGCTGTAGAATAATGTATCCAGAATATCTAAAATATGAAGATAATTGTTCATATAGCATCATGAAATGATGGAAAGCCTAGGCTAAAAGACATAGGCAATCTTCAAAACAATATTAATCTCTTGGAATAGTTTCAATGAGTAGAAACAACATTACTAGTTTTCTGAAATAATGAGACCAGAGCAAACATTGAGTTGTAATCTTAGAACTGCAATAGATTGCGTGGCGTGTTTCATGTGCATATACCTTTAAAATCATACCTAAATCCCATTAGTTTATCTTGTCTACTGTGTCTTTTGAAAACAACTTCTTTATTTGTACATACTGAATACCATAAATATCTAATATCTGTAATACCTGTGACTTTCAGTGCTAATGATGTGTGAGGGATTACATGCCATTTTAAAACTGTGATAAAATGAACATCTAATCTTACGTATTATTGCTCTATTTAGTTCTATCTGTCAAACATGTGTTGTATTTGTATACAACGGAACCCTTCATGTAATTGGGCCTGTTGTATGCGTATGTGCATTTTTTTCTATTTTCCCAATCTATAGAAGCTTATAAGGGAAACAGTTGTAATGAAATAATAGCAGTAAAAGATAAAATGGAACAATGGTTTAATATGAATTTAGAACTCTGAATAATCATAAAAGAGGTCAAAATGGATAGCATATCTCATGAATAGAAAGCTTAGGTTACAAAGTACAGGGATTGAGGCGTATTTTATAATTTTATGAGATGATTTCACAGAAGTGCTACTATATCTAGCTGAATTACTTTTTCTGATCATAAAACATTCTTAACATGTTTAAGAGATCACAGCCTATTGGCATCAATAAATTACAAACTAAAATGAGCTGTCCATTGGGCAGATATTTACAATTTGGATGCTAGATTTCAACTTATGATATGGAGAAGGCAAGTGATACATTAATTAAATTAATATCTGACCATTCACTAAGAAAAAATTAGTGAAAGAGAAGTTAGGGATATTAATGTAAAAATTACAGTTGATCCTTAGTCATCAGGGAAATGCAAATCAAAACAGCCCTGAGATTCCACCTCATACCAGTCAGAATGGCCAAGATCAAAAACTCAGGTGATAGCAGATGCTGGCAAAGATGTGGAGAAAGAGGAACACTCCTACATTGTTGGTGGGATTGTAAACTGGAACAACCACTCTGGAAATCATTCTGGCAGTTCCTCAGAAATTTGGACATAGTATTAACTGAGAACCCAACTCTCCCACTTCTGCAAATATACCCAAAAGATGACCCAACATATAACAAGAACACTTGCTCCACTATGTTAATAGCAGCCTTATATATAATAGCAGCCTGATTTATAAGGAACCCTGATATTCTTCAACAGAGGAATGGATACAGAAAATGTGGTACATTTACACAATGAAGTATTACTCAGCTATTAAAAACAATGAATTTGAGAAATTCTTAGGTAAATGGATGGAACTAGAAACTAGAAAATATCATCCTGAGTGAGGTAACCCAATCACAAAAGAACACACATGGCATGTACTTACTGATAATTGGATATTGGATATTAGCCCAAAAGCTCACAATATCCAAGATACAACTCACAGACCACATGAAGCTCATGAACAAGGAAGAGCAAAGTGTGGGTGCTTTGGTCCTTCTTAGAAGGAGTAACAAAATGCTCATGTGAGCAAATATGGAGACAATGCTTGGGACAGAAACTGAAGAAAGGACTATCCAGAGATTGCTCCACCTGGGTATCCCTTGTGCATTCACCAAAGGTAGACACTGGTGTGGATGCCAGAAGTGCATGCTGATAGGAGCCTGATATAGCTGTCTCCTTAGAGGTCTGCCAGAACCTGACATATACAAATATACAGAGGCAAAAGTTCACATCTAACCATTGTGCTGATCATGGGGTTCCCAATGGAGAAGGGAGAGAGAAGACTGAAGGAGCTGAAAGGGTTTGTGGCCCCATGAGAAGAGCAACAATACCAACCAACCAGAGCTCCCAGGGCCTAAACCACCAGCGTGGGAGCACATAGGAAGGGTCCCATGGCTCCAGCTCTGGGAGGATGACAGTGTCAGGCATAGGTGGGTGAGGAAGTCCTTGGTCCAGTGAAGGCCCAAAATGGCAGCTATTTAGAATTTGTTTGTGAAAGTTTAAGTATGACACAGAACCTAAACTTTACTAGCCTAAGGTTTTAGGGTAAAACCAAATAATATTTGTCTAAAATAAGTAGCAATAAAATGTTTTCTAATAATGTTTTGCTATAGTTACAGATTAGTGCCTTGTTCAACCATCACCAGAGAAGCTTCCTACTGCAGTGAAGGACAAAGAAATATAGAGACCCACAGGCAGACCTTACTTAGAGAGTAAAAGAACTTGGAACACTCAGCCTTAAACAACCTCAAACACCTCTCATTAGAGTTCAGGAATTTCTGAAGGAGAAGAGGAAAACATCAGAAGGGAAAAAGGACACCACGAAAAGAAAACCCTCTAAATCAATAAGAGCAAAGCTAATATGAACTTACAGAGATTGAAACAGGAAGCAAGGGTTTGCACCAGGTCCTCAGCCTCATTATTTATAACTTCCAATTTAGAGTGTTTATGGGATTCCTGAGCATGAGAATGAGTGAGTCTCGAATTCTTGTGCCATCTCTGGCACTTTTCCTTCTGTATTGTTTTACTCCAATGCAATAGTTTTGGTTTTATTTTATTATAATTTATTTTAATGTATTAAAAATGAATAAATAAAATCCTAATAACTAGGGTATTGGTTAACAACTGAACTGTCATGTATACCTGGTGGGAAGTGGAGTATCAATTTTCTCCAATGGAATGGCAAGGGCTATGTCAGTTATTACAAGGAAGGCCTCATGTACAGGAACAGTTGACTAACATATAATAAAGTCCCTTGTATTTTTTTATGTTTTTCTGCTGTAACATTGGGTATTTATTTTTGGTGTGTGGTTTTGTTTCATTTTCTTTATGTTTTTTTGAGGAAGTATTTTTATTTTATTAGGGAATTTTTGTATGTTTGTTCTTGAGAACACTTAAAGTTGCATGGGTAGTGAGGGAGAAAGGATATTGAAGGACTTGAAGAAAGGACAGATTATGATCAGATGATCAGAATATATTCAAATTTAAAAAATTGTTTTACATAAGCAAAATATAATAAAATGTTAATTCTCCTAAAATATTATTTCTATTTTGGGATTAAATACAATTTTATCATTTCTACATTTCATGTAACATTATATGTCACACATATATGATTTTAAACAAAATAATGAATTACACAAGGTGTGGCTGCCAGTAAGTAAGACTCTATGAGAAACATTTTCAGTTTATACCACAAGAAATTTGTAAACATATTCTTCAAGCCAAAACTGTTTGAAAATTTCAATATGAAAGCTTGATCACCATAAGCCTCTGGCAAATGCTCAGGATAGCAGACATTAGGAAACTCCGTTCTCTGGCTAACTGAACGTCATATGCCATCTTTCAAAGAGATTGCTTATGCACCTGTTTTGTAAAGTGTGTAAAAATAGTCATATCCTGACAAGAGTAAAAACACACTGCAAAGTTAGTATTTCTCTGAGTTATCTCAAACACTACTATGGGAACCTGTAAGTGAAGAATTGGGTCAAATTCATTAATTCAGAGTCTTGTTTCTTAGCCAACGTTCTATCTTTTATTTTGCTTCCTTTTATTTATCTTGCAAACATTGTGCAGTTAAAGTCAGCTATCTATCTGCTAGTATATCCTATGCGTGTTTTGTGGGACTCCTAACAGTGGAAGAGGTGTTTCTATGATTCTTTTTTTAAATCCTGAGTATATTTTTTAAACTAATCATTGCATTCATTTACATCTCAAATGATATTCCTCTTCCAATTTACCCATCCACAAGCCTCCTATACCATAACCTCCCTTTCCTCCCTTCCCTTTGCCTTTATGAGAGTGCTCTCCCACCTACCCACCTTCTCCCACTCAACCCCTCCAGCATCCTCCTATACTGGGCAACAAACCTCTATAGGACCAAAGGCCTCCCCTCCCATTGATGTCAGACAAGGCCATTCTTTGTTATCTATGTCTCTGGAGACATGGGTCCCTCCTGTATACTCTTTGGTTGGTGGTCTAGTCCTTGGGAGCACACCACATGTCTATGATTCTTTTGCATGCTCCTGGAACTCTTCTTCTCCTCTTGAGTTGCCTTGTCCCGCCTAGATATGAGGCCTATTGCCTTTCTTATTTTATACTGTTTTGTTCTGTTTGGTTGTTGTCTCGTATGAGCCTGCTCTTTTCTGAAGTGAAACAGCAGGAGTGAATCTTTAGGAGATGGGAGCTGAAGGGAAGGTGGAGTTTATGGAAGGGAAACTGTGGCTATGATGTATTATCTAAGAGAAGCATTTATTTTGGATTAAGAAAAGAAAGAAAAGAGGACTGGGGAGATAACTCAGTGGTTACGAGCACTCTCTGCTCTTCCAGAGGTCCTGAGTTCAGTTCTCAGCAACCACATGGTGGCTCACAACTATGTTTAATGGGATCCGATACCCTCTTCTGCTGTGTCTGAAGACAGCTACAATGTACTCATATAAACAAAATGAATTAAAAAATAAATTAAAAAGAAGGGAAACAAAATACAAGATATTTATACAAACTCATATCTTTAAGATGGAATCTCAGAATCCTGTGTTATATAACATATTGTTTATGAATGTAATTAGAGACACCCGATCAAAGTAAAACAGACTGTTCCCAAAGATTCCTTAATGTGTACTTCACTGCTACTATAAATTTCTAAAAACTGCAGAAGGAACATTCTTCTTCTTAAGCTTAGTGATTCATTAATGTTCAAGTATGTTGAACATGCACATTATTTGAAAAATGTAGCTCTAGAGAGTTGAAGAAATGTAAAGCAGGGAATAATGTTTCCCAGGAGGGATTGGATGACCTACTCACTACATTAACTTTGTATTGTCTTTGCTCCCATGATTGCTTAAGAAAACCTATAAAAATGGTCATTAATATTTTAAGAACTGTTGGAAAGACAATTACTCTGCGTTTATAAAAGCAACTGCTAAAACTTTACATTCAAGGATCATCTGATAGTGACTTATTTACAATATAAATAATCTTTGAATTTGGCCTATGACCACAGTTAGCTATAAAATATTTCTATGCAGATCTTGCTTAAAAGTTTTAGTTGTTATACTATACTTTGGTTTAATAAATTATTAGTCTTCATTTTCTATTTTCTGAATGTATCTTGCTGCCTAAACTAAATCCATGTCTGTATCTTCAAAGATACTAGAATTACATTAATTTATAACTATTCCATGTCAGCATGCAAAAATAAATTACACATATGAAAAGTAAAAATTACACATATGAAAAAAAAGTAAAAATTGGAATAATGTTTTTGGTAAGTTTTTATTTCTGTATATGTGTCCATGCTGAATATATGTGCTTTTTTGCATATATACAGTTGCACAAAATATGTCAGGGTATAAGTGTACAGATGTGTATATGGAGAAAATTTTTCCTCATGTACAAAGAGCGAGCCTGTTTTGCTAATTTGTCTAGTCAGTTTGCTCTGATATTTTTGTCTGCCTCCTGAGCATTAAGTTAATAGCATGTGACTACAGATACCCAGCTTTCACATGACCCTCACATTTACATCTCATGTGCTTTTAATTTTGAATATCTTCCTAGCTCTATACTCTGATGTTTCTGTAAAGTAGTGATGTGAAGCAATAAACACCGTGTAACTGGCTGTAATTTGAATAAGCTGAATTTACTAATATATGTCAATCCTCTTATTTTCCCTTAACAGTAATAGGTCTTTATGAGACTTTACAGATCTTTATACAATATTATTAGCCAACATATGGACTGGGATCCAGTTTCCGTAAGCAAACTGATAAATACATCTGAAATTTGAGAAGGAATAAATATTCTAGCTAGCCCATATAAAAGACACAGGACCGTTTTTTTTATTTGCAAGCCATATGACAAGATTGGACAGGTTGGAGCTATTCCAACTCATTTCCCATCCATATGTCTCTTGTAGCTTGCTGTTTCTCCTGGTCTTGTGCTAATGTTCCTCTCATGAACATCTCCTCCCCTCTCATGTCCTTTATTCTTTCTCTTTTCTCTACTTGCAACCCCTAGGCAGATAATTGAAACCTTGTTTACCTCTACTGCCCAATCAAAGGATTTAGCTACATATTGACCAATTAAGTAGGAGAGCCAACTTACGTAGCATCATTTGTTGTACTTGAAGAATCTCTTCATCATGGAACAACCAGATACTAGGGGCCAGTATTTTGTATTTGAATACAAACACCACTAGACTAACCCCCTACATTCAATGTTTGAAGTTCATTTATGAAAGTTTTGACAGTGGATGTTTAAAATAAACTATAGAATTAAATAATCTCACCTATAAATAGAAATTAATACCCCCAATTTACAAATGGATAGATAGTCATACTGGAAACCTAGTATATTAAGGGTCCATGCCACCATAATAGAGAGATAACATAATGTTACTCTTGTATATATTTCCAGAGTTTTCAAGGCCTAGTATTTACTGGAGAAGAATTAAGTAGGCAGTGTATAAAAAATTAAGTAAAATAAGTTTCTTATTGAACACACCTATACACATATACACATGGATGCATGCAAACATATGATATTGAGGTTGAAGTATTGCTATAAATATGAATTAAAAATTAAAGAATTGAAGGGCAATCATTGTAGGTTCCTCTCTGTAAGTAAACCATAGCATCAGGAATAGTGTCAGGCCTTGGGACCTTTCCTTGAGCGGATCCCAATTTGAGCCTGTCAACTGAACCTCCTTTCCCTCAGGCTCTTCTCCATTTTTGTCCTTGCAGTTCTTTCTGACAGGAACAATTCCTAACCCTAGAGAAACTTGAGGTCCTAGAGAGTCAAGAGGTCTGGTGGGGAGTGGGTGTTAGGGTGTGGAGACATCCTGTTGGAGACAGGGGTTCGGGGTGGAGGGAAGGTATGGGATGAGGAACAGTCAGAGAGCAGACCAGAAAGGGAATAAACACTGGACTGCAAAAAAAAAAAAAAAAAAAAAATTAAAGATTTAAAAAAAAAAGAAAATGTGTCTAATAACACTAACTGGGTGCTCACAGAAGACTTTCAGTCAAGAACACAATAATACTCTGAAACGTCTTGAAAGACAAAGGAAGTTACTTTATGATGTTTTGATAGAAATAAAACAGAAATGTGATTTTACCTTTGACTCCAAAAATAACATTATCAAGATTCCAGGAAGAGTTCCTTGGGTTCCTGTTTCATCCATAGACAAAAGCAGGTATTTTCAGGTAGAGTAAATCTTATCTTCAGGAAAACTAAGAAAAGTCAAGGATCTTGAGGTAGAACTATTTCCAGTTTTCTGAGAAACTGCCAAATTGATTTCCTGAGTGTTTGTACAAGTTTGGGCTCCTACCAGCAATAAAGAGTGTTCTTGCTTCAACCCTCACTAGTAAGTGCTGTCACTTTAAGTTGTTCTTAGACATTCTGATGGTTGTAAGGTAGAATCTCAGAGTCATTTTGATTTTCACTTTCCTGACAACTAAGGATGCTGAATTTTTTTTTT